>NW_026020354.1:741981-951752 GCF_900185275.1 Solanum verrucosum
TTCATATGGGATGAAATATATTCTTGTTGCGGTTGATTATGTATCAAAGTGGGTGGAAGCAATGCGCTCTCCAACAATGAAGGTAAAAGTGTCACTGCATTCTTGAAAAAGAATATCTTCTCCAGATTTGGCACACCGAGGACTTTTATTAGCGATGGAAGTTCTCACTTTTGTAATAAGTTGTTCAAGGTACTACTTGAAAAATATGGTGTCCGTCACAATCTACCAACTCCTTACCATCCAGAGACTAGCGGTCAAGTTGAAGTATCCAACAGAGAGATCAAATAGATATTGGCAAAGACTGTGAATGCTAATAGAATGGATTGGTCCAGGAAGTTTGATGATGCTCTATGGGCATATCGCATTGCATACAAGACCCCCATAGGTATGTCTCATTACCAACTTGTATATGGGAAGTCTTGTCATTTACCAGTAGAGCTAGAGCATAAGGCTATGTGGGCAATGAAGAAGTTAAATTTGGATTAGGGCGCCGCATCTAACCAAAGGATGAATGACTTGGATATGCTTGATGAGTTTCGCCTAAAAGCTTATGACAGTTCAGCCCTGTACAAAGAGAAGATGAAGAGGTATCATGATCAAATAATTGAAAAGCGAGAATTTGTGGTTGGTGATCTTGTGCTGCTATTCATCTCTAGGTTGCGCCTGTTTCCAGGCAAACTCAAGTCCAAGTGGACCGGGCCATTTTGCTCACAAAAGTGCTCTCGCATGGACTGGTTGAGCTTGAAAATAGGGATGGAACAAGGTTTGTGGTGAACGGGCAAAGGATCAAGATCTATCTGGGAAATGTTGAAACTGTGCAAGAAGTGATTGAGGCCTACAATCTTGATGAAGTCTGAGTAATCAAGACACTTGCGTCGCGCCACGACGTTAAATCAAGCACTGCTTGGGAGGCAACCCAAGATGTACAATCTAGCCAATGATAGGGTTATGTTTTCCATTTAGTAGTTTAGCTTTCTCTGATTACTTGCGTCTTTGTATCAATTTAGGTAGGTGTTTCAGTGTTTTAGTTCTTAGTGTTGGCTAGAATTAGTATAGGGTCCGTGTCTAAAAAGTGTCTAGAAAATGTAAACAAAAAAAATAGTCTATTGGTTGCTACATGTGCAGGTACACCACGAAATATCTGCAGCAAAATGGTCTGGTGCAGAGGTCTACGGACCCCATCGACGGTCCGTCGATTCATCAACGGGTCGTAAATGGTGTCTGTAGATCCCAGGTAAGCATCTAAATTTTTCCAAGTGTAATAGTGATCTAAGGTCCTGATCTACGAACCGTAGATCGACTCACGGACCGTAGACAGGGTCTCGTGAGTCCAAACCCTAAGGCTCTCTCACCCGAACCGGACCCCCTGCTTGTTAATGGTTCGCCGGTGCTTTGCGCCACAGGTTTGCTTCACCCAATCCATTTACTTTTAATGTTTTTGTATGCATTGGGGACAACTGCATCTATTTTTGTTGGGGGTGGGGTAAATGGATTGTGAGTGATAGGGTGAAGTCTGAATAACCCAACTCATGAATCCTCTCTTGGGGTTTGCTTGCCTGTGTTCTTTTCCCCCAGGAGACTGTTCAATTTTTGTTGAACAGGCATGTCTTAGGATTGTATGTGTAGAAGCATGATACAGAAAGAAGCATGATGGCTTATGAAAAATGATACCCGTCAGATTTTGGGATATATGCTAGAAGTTGTAGGCTATGATTAGTTAAATGTGTTTGCTCTGAGTATGGCATAATACTGAATCAACTCAATGGCATGACGTGAGCTGAAACTTAAACTGGGTAATCTGATAATCTGATAATGAAACTATGTGCCAAAAGTTGGTGAGAATCGTTGACTTTTCTAACTGTTTTTGTGCAAAACTAGAACTTGCCCGGTTAGTCCTGCTAAGACAATTCAATCTAGAGGTTAGGAAGTGATCATAGGTCATTGTTCTGAAAAGTCCACAAATTGCCTAAAAGAAGGATCCAACCAAGTGAAATAACTGCTCCCTTTGATCCAATTTTGAGCCTAAAAGTAAACCATTTCTTTCTAAACCCCGAACTCACCTTCCCATAATCTACTATGTTAGCCCCGGTCCCTCATTGGACATGTGCACTTCGACTTAGGCCAAAAGCCTAAGTTGAGGGTGGCTAATGTAAAAAATAACTTCAATCTTGGCCCTGACCCGACATAGGGTATTGTGCACCTCAACTAACGGAAAATCCATAAGTTGATGGTGGCTATGAAAGAGGAAACTGAAAGAAAATTGGGTATGAAAAGAGTAATGTGAATAAAAGGAAAAAAAAAAAAACGTGAAAAAAGGATGTGACTTGTTGAAAGCTAAAAGAAAAAAATTACAAGTAAAATGAGCTACAAAGTCTAAAGTCACATCCGTGGTTGAAGAAAATTAAGGGAGAGAAGTTAAAGCGATAGTATGACAAAAGTAGGGCAAAAAGAGCTTAAAAGCCTAATGTAATGTCAAGGAGGGCAGAAAGTCTCTAAGCAGTACCCAAATGTACCACACCTGACCCTGAGCCTATGTTAGAAGCCAATAAAGTCCTATAGTGATCCTATAGTCTAGTTTGGAGAGTCTAAGCAGTGAAAATAAGGGCAAGCTTATGGCAGTAAGCACTAACTGTATTTGAAATTACTTCTGAGCGTGAGTGTTGAATAAATCCTTGTTCCATGAATGACATTCAATTTTTGTGAAAAAGGGATTTCATTTGAAGTAAGGGCACTAGTTACATTGTCGGAAGGTTGGTACCTTGGTGACAGTGAGAAAGTGTCTGTTGTGTGTCAGTTGGTTGATCTGTGTCATGGTCTGATCTGCATGGATTAGCTTGTCGAGTCTAAGAGAACGAAGTTGCATCTGAAAAGTGAGGGGGGTAGAGAGCCATGTGATTGCTTGGGCCTGAAATGCTTGCTTCTATACAAGTGTCGTTTAGAGTCGTACTGCATCGCTTGAGGACAAACAACGAATTTAAGTTGAGGGTGTTGATATACCGTGAGTTTACGATATTTCTAATACATTTCACTTACAAGTTGTGTGTGTCTAGGGCTTTTTTGTATTGGTTTTTATGTGTTTTTATTGTATTTTCCAGGAAAGATGTGCAGGCGCAGAAGTATAGAGACAACTGAGAAAAATGCAGAAAAAGGCCATTCACGGAGGTGATCTACGGACTGTAGGTCCATTGATGGTCCGTAGGTGATAATCGTAGATCAGCAGGCAAGGTATGGATGACAAATCAGGGAAATTTGACCAAGTGTGAAACCACGGTGGCCATTGACGGTCCGTAGATTGATCTAAGACCGTACTGATCGATCCGTAGAATGAGACTGCGAGGGTTCCAATACCTAATTTTTGGAGATTCTATGTGCGGAGCTACGGAGGGGATTGACGGACCGTAGATTGATCTAGAGTCCGTACTACAACTCCGTCGTTTGCTTCAGAGAAGCTGATTTTTGGAATCTGAAATATTTTCTAAGTCTTGGCTGACGGAAGGGACTTATAGACCGTATATCCATCGACGGTACGTAAGTCAGTCTCGTGGAATGAAGATGCGTGCCTGAATAAACTTTCCTTAATTTGTTTCCCTTTTAATTTAGGATTTGTTTTCTATAAATAGGGCATGTAAACCTCGTTTTTGGGGTTAGACATTATTATTCTAGTTTTACTTTGTGACTTTGGAGATTAATTTGCAACTCTAGCAATTATTGATTTGCTAAGTTCGTTTTGAAGATCTTGGCTTTGCAATTCAAGTTAAATTTCTGAGTTTATTATTCTCTTTACGTAAGTTCATGATTCCTTCATCTAAAACTATGAATTGTGTTCTTGCTAATATGGGTAACTAAATCCACAACTAGGGTTGTGGAAACCATGAGCGATTAGCAAAGTATGAATAGTAAATAAGCAATTCTTGAATAGTGTTTTGCATGCATTGATAATTCTTTCGCTTAGAAGTCTTTTTAACGAGTGCACGCGTTAGAACTCGACTTGTTGCTACTTGTCGGACCAAGGAGGTAATCAACAAGAAAAGAATTATCAACATAGATTTAGTGTGATACTATCTAATAGGCTAGTGTCGATTGTTGTGAAGTAATAATAAGCCAAACATCGATTGTGATGTCTAATATGAGGTAAAGGTAAGGGTTAGTAAATTATACACACGTAGCCGGACCAAGGTGCGGGGTGAAATTCTCTAGATGCCGGACCAAGGATTTAGAGATACCTAACTTATCACTTTTCATGTAATACAATAGAAAAGGATTGATGTTACTAGGATTATTGCGTTATGAGCTTGTGGGGAACACGTATACCCTAGTTATTTCTCTTATCTTGATAACAACCAAAATTTGAGTTTTTATTACTGATTACTTATTAAATTCTTACTATTCGTTTTACACAAACAAAGCCCCATTTAATTACCTGTTTCTGAAAATAATTTGACTAATTGACTATAATTGTTGGTTAAAGTAAAGTCTAAACCATTTTCCTCGTGGGATCGACCCCAACCTACAAGTTGGGTTCTTTACTTGATAACGATCGCTTATACTTCTGTAGGGAGGTGTAATTTGAGCGTATCATTTGGCAAAGTATGTCGGGCTCGCCGAAACACTCGGCGAGCCGCCCTTTGACCTTTTCCATCGCCTTTTCACTTGGGTATTCAGCATCCTCGTGTTCTGTAAATTTGGGCAATCTATCTTTTCTTCATGGAACTGCTCGGTGATTCGCTCCTTTTTGTTACCGACTTGTTTTCTTCCCTCAGGACTGGCACACTGGAACTTTAGGCGGTCAAGCTAGCCACTCGGCGATTCGCCAAATGCTCTTGGTGATCACCAGGCTTTCCTTTCTTCATTTCTTCAGCTTGTTTAGTTCCTTTTTGCCTTTTAGTTGCCTTACTTTGTTCCTCAATCCATATACCTGAGAATCAAGGATTTAACATCAGTTTATGGCACAGATTATGAATTTGAGGACACTATATATAAACAAAGCCCCAAATGAGTCTAAATCTCAAACTCAACAACACCCCCAACATAAACGTTTGTTTTTCCTCAAGTAAAACTCAAGATCAGCAGTTCAAAAAGGATATCTCAAATAGTGCTGCATAAGACTCGACATGAATGCACACAAAATGATTCAACTTCCTCATGAAATGATCAATTGTGCACTCAAAGATTCAAACTCTGACTCACCGTTAACAAAGATACTCAAGTTCACGATACTTGCTTGAAATGCAAGTTCAAGCTCAACAAAGGTACTCAATTTCCTCACAACAAAAATGATTTCATATTCACACAAAGTTCTTCAACAATTTATAGTTCCGGAATCATATACGACTCTCACACTCACAAAGATGAACACATGCATGACTTCACCCATAGGTTTTCCCTTATTTTCCAATCAACATTTGTTTCAGCTCACTCAAGACAACAAAGGTCTTTTCAAGGCTTGTAACGGGGCTGAGTGTAAATGTATGGTCATTTTGGCTCAATGGTTGAATACCATCATGAAGTGTGGTTTGAACATCACTTTCTTCCTTTTCTTCAACATTTTGATCATGCTCATAATTCACCCCGTTATTCACTTTCAAATGGACTACAGGATACGCTATTTCTTTTGCAACTTCAACTACTTTATATCACAACTTTTTCAATCTTTTTGTTTGTATTTTCTTCTTCTTTTTTTTACATGGAGGGGTTCCATCTTTTTCAAAACCATTGCTCTAAGGGGAATTGTTTTTACACTTCTTGATTTACCTTCTCTTTTCACCACACCCCTAACTTAGGCTTTTGGCCTAAGTTGGCTATTCAAACCAACCACACTTCATTAGAGTTATAGGTGAATGGATAAAAAGGGGTCACAATTGTTCAAGTTTCTCCCAAGAAAAGGATAAGGCTCAAGAGGGTTCAAGCAAGGTTCATACATCTCACATGGTTTGACACAAAAGAGGTATAATGTCTATTTGTTTCACTAAATTTTTTGCCTAAGATCATATCAAGAGCTTGCATCACTTAGTCAACCAGATCAACGGGGAAAATTCTAGGTGTCCTCACACACAATGTTCAAAGTACTATCATCACACAAGGCATTGGCACCAATATCAAACAAGACTTCACACTTTCTAGCTAGTGTGCATTGTTCATCACAAGTGACTCATTTGATAATCGGCTAGTCATAACGAGATGCAAAAAGTCCACACATTGTTTTTGCAACTTCATTTGGCCTCATCGTAGCTGTATATTCATTTCATTCAATTAAGAGCACTATTCAAGTCATCAGTATTGATCAGAACCGATACTCAAATTTGCACAAGAACAATCACAATCACAAAGAATAGAGGTGGCACAAATTTTAAAAAATAGGTCAAAACCATTTCATTCAAAACAAGGAGTCACAAGCTCAAACATCCATAAGATTCATATCCAAACACAACTAAAACACAAATATAGATCAAAAAACCCCATCAATACAAACACAAATGTAATCATAAGAGGTAGGTATGGAAATACCTCACCCCACCCACAAAAGAAAATAAGTTGTCCTCAAATTAAACTAAAACAACAGAAATCAATAAGAACAATAGAGAGGGAGGTAAAGATGTCATCCTGTCTATTCAATCACTCCGGCAGTCGGGGCATCAATGCCTGGTGTAGCTTCAACTACAATTGCACTCGATCCAGCCATAATAATGTCTCTCAAGGAGGTCTATCGAGAAGTCTCGAACATAGCACCCTCTAAGTTGGTCCAATCATCATACAAAGTCGTATCTCGCTCCCCAAGCAGCTCCTCAGCAGTCTCAGCCTCAAAATCAGCAGCAATAACATCCTCCATGGTATCATCTCCGGTGGTAGCCGAAGGCATCTCAGAACTGGTCGAGACCTCTGCACCCGGAACATCAGGAACCTCTGTTGACTCAAACACTGAAGTGAAGTTTGTGGACTTCAGATGGTCCACATCTTTCCTCAACTCGGAAACCTCGGCTTTCAAAGCCGTAACCTCAAGATTCACCCTTTGTCCTCTCCTACAAATATCTACTCTCACCGTGAGAGCGTCAATAAAAGTCCAGAGAGGTGTCAAAGCAACTGAAATGGCTCACTCAATCATTTAGGGCACCTCGGCCTCTAGCCGGGAAGCCTGCACATCAACAGAATGGGCTAGGTACCCCATCTTGAGGAGCATGGCCTGAGTGATAGAAGTCCTCGAGGAAGTGGTACTTGAAGTATCTCTAAGAGGTTAAGAGGTAGTAAAAGAACCTTGGACCTGGGAAGGAGTGGAAATAGATGTACCTGAAGGCCCGAAGGTCGGAGTAGGCAAAGTTGCCTCTGCAGGTATAGAATAAACATCGACCTCCGGGGATCTATCCACCAGAGCTGCTCTCCTCCTATCCGCCTCATCCCGTGTATACTCGGCCTCTATAAGCCGGATGTCGGTGGAAAATGTGGGTGTAACCTCAACATCCCTATTCTCGTCAAGAAGAACTGCAACCCACTGACACAATTATGTAATAGGCACTAGAAATGGAAGGGATGTCTGGCCCTGATGGCCCTCTCCTGCTTTATAATATGCCCTAAGTTTAGCCTATTCCTGGCTATGATCGATCCGAGAAAGGATGCCTTTGGGTGGAGGAGGATGGACTCATTCGGTGATGGCATGATGGACTTTCTGATGAACCTGAACCAATACTGAGCTGCTATGTTCAAGTACTCCATTAATCCACCTTGGGGTGGTGCAAAAAATGAGGGGCGCTAGCCATCCCTTAAAGTCATCCAGAGTCTGTGTTGTAATCATGCTCAGGTAGTCATACTCGAAACCTCTAGCCCTGTCAAGTACATCATTGATGTGTAATCAAGACACAACTTCTGATGCAAGTGTCTAGGATCCTACAATAGTTTAGTAACCAAACCAAGGGTTGGGATTGTTTCGAAGAGAGTGATTTTGAGAATTAATAGAAAAATAAAATTTAGTTCTAATTAGTCGTAGCTAAAGAGAATAACGATTAAAAACACTGTAAATTAAAGGGTGACACAAGAGTGTCAATTATCAATGGGATTTTTTCAATAGTAAGTAAAAACAACAAAATAAACAAGGGTTTCTAAGTAAGGAGAGGGGATCGTTGGGATATGATGGGAATACGGGTTAAGCAAGATTATTGGGTACATGCTTTCGATAGAAGATTCATAGAATAATTGTGCCTAGGCTAAACTTTAAGGGGGATAAGCTCTCTCTCGAGCAACTTACCCGGTTTCAAATGTGTTCCTCTCAGACACCCACTTACCGCATGAAGACCAGCCTACATTGTAACGACCCGAGAGCACCCCGTAGTCGTTACCGCCGTATTCGACCTCGAAGAGGTCTTATACAAGCCCTTAGATTTCTTCATAGCATATATCATAGAATAAAATCACGGAATATTTAAAACTTTTACTTTGGAAGATCAACTTCACTTCATATATGAAAAATAGAATCTAACTTTGTCACAATGCACCATCTAGACATAGAAGTATCGAAAATGGGACTTAGCCCTTACATCCATAAGAAGTCTTGAAAATAGGAAGTACAACAATGTCTTTCAACATAAGCAAACAACTAAACATAGAAGCTAGATCATAGGGTCTTGTCCTCGTACTTGAGGACTCACCAACTTGGGGAAGCAATTCCAAGTGTCTTGAGAAGTAAACTTGAATCCTCACTGGCCCGAACCTAAATATTTGGGGAAAAGGGAGAAAATATGGGTTAGTACAACACACGTACTAAGTATGGCTACTATGCATAAAAACCATTGAAACATGCATAAAAGGGCATTTTATCCAAAACATGCTTTTTACCAAGTAAATCCAATATGCACATAAATTTAGTATCATAGTCCAAACCAACATAATATCATCCCAACATGTAGACAGCCCAAGCAATACTAGTGCAATGGAAAGAATAGAACCTCATAACCCTATTCAAAGCCAAGTATCACATTAAGCAACCTACTTCATGCATACATTCATAAGATCATATCTCATCATAACTAACCATATTCATAATGATCATACATAACATAGCTTCAACATACATAAGTCATAATCATCATAATCATAAGAGAACAATACTACAACCATCTCTTAGGATCCCACAAGTGCAATGTGCAAGAGAAGTCCCATACCCTCCCTTACACTATGTAGAAACCCTTAAGAAAGCCCTAGTAAGAGTTCACACATTTCATACCTTAATTTAGATTTAGATTAGGGAAATATTGCAATAACCGACATAGACCATGAGAGCTACATGGAATCCGGTGTTCTACTCCCACACCGAAAAGGGAGGGTTAACATTTCCCTAAGGTGTAACCATTTGTACATAGCTATCTAGGTGGATCCACTAAGCTAGAGTCCTATGTGGGCACATAGTTAAGTGTCAAGGAGATTGCTTCTAGAAACCCTAACTTACTAAATGTGGAGGTTTCCATCTCATGAGACAACACATACCGTGGGTAATCCGGACTTGCTAAACATGAGGAAACCCATGTGGGGAGCCGAACTTACTAAACGTGAGACCCCCATCTCATTTACATGCCCTTTCGGTGCTCAGCATCAAATTCCCTTTTGTAATCATCTTTAGTCATCACATAAGTTCGCATTAGCCTTTACTAGACTCTTATGTAGACATCTTACCATAATAGGTCATATGTGTTCATAAGTGAGTAATAATCCTTTCACTTTAGAAACACTTAGCAAGTACGTAAATCTTTCACTTTACATTACATTATAATCATGAGAACTACCTTTCAATCATATAGCAATCATACCATAACATACATACATACTTCATAGCTAATTCAAGTGTAGAGGGTTAAGGATGAGGAAACTAGGTCATCAACACCACAACAACACATGAGGTATAGCATCATTACAATCTAAGTAATTCACCTTTCATACTTGAGTTCAAAGAAGAACCAGCCTTCATACCTTCTTTCCCTTCATGGGACATCCATACTTCAATTACCAAACAATTCATAACCAATACATAATACAAGGTAATTCATGAAGTAATAACATAATCAACGTCAATATAAACAATTGACATATTCCATTCATAGCCGTCAAGGATTCATTCAAAGACTCAACCCTAATTTCATAGAAATTATACATAACCTAGGGTAGAATCATCACACAGGCATGAATTACATAACATCACATTCAATTCATAGCGTTCAATCAATATCCAACACAAACTAGGATTAGAATTAGGAAAAGAAGGAGAAACATGGGTCTCATGGGGAATTCTTTAAGAAACCACCAATACAACATAAATTCATCCATAATTGTTCATATAACATCAATTTCACTTTAGAAAGAAGACCCACGTTTTTGGATTGAAACCTAGATATTGGAGATTTTGAAATTCATCTTGAAGGGGCCTCTTGGTGAAGGGAATCCCAAGAGTGATAAGAAACCATACCTTATTGAAGAATTAACCACGAAAATCCGAGTTCAAACCTTGGAGAGTTGGACTTCTTCTTGAAGCTCCAATCTTCTTCAATGGAGTTCTTTAGGAGAGAGAGAGTAGAGAGAAGGAGGAACTTTAGGTTTTGATCTTAGGGGTTTTGTGTTTGAGTGATAAAAGTGAGGTAAATTGACTTAAAAATCATCATATACACGTCCCCTAAATAACCCTAAATACCCCTCACTTAGGTGGACTCTTTAATGAAGTAAAAATCAATTTCTAAATTTCTGCATTTTCGTCGTGGAACAAGTCCACGACGCGGAGCTGTTACCTGAAGATATTTGGAATTAAATTTCGAGACAGTAGAGACCGCGTCGCGAACAAACTTTTTCCTCCTTGGGGGAGTAAGTCCGCGGCGCAAACTTGTTCCCTCCAAGAGCAATTTGCAAGCTTGCTTGGCCAAGGTTGGGGTCCCCCTTCTCTAGTTTTCGAACGTTGTGGTCATTTCCTTACGTTTAGACTTTTACTCTTTCGAACCAAGTCAATTACATTAGTTTAGGTTTATAAACATCATTTTGACTATTTTTAAGTCATTATTCATAAGGTGCGGCTCTAACTTAAGTCATAGAATTTCTGGGGTGTTACATACGCCTTAACCCACTTACTCTCTCGCGATAAGTGTGTGGACATGGGACTATGGTTCAGTCTCTCGAGATGAACCTCATGTCGACCCACTCACACTGGCCATCAATTTAGTGGTCTTAGTTTTACGACCTCTCTCTCGAGCAAGCCAAAAACACATCAACAAACTTGTTTTTGCAACTACAAATTCAATAAATTCATTCACAACGACTAAAAAAATGCATTTAAACTACGAATAGACTATCAGCAAGTAAGACCCAACAATTAACTTAACCCATATTCGCTAAATCACACTCCAAGAATTGGGGTTTTCAGTGACACATGTATAAGAGATAGAAATTTATACCAAATTGAGCTTGCATTCAAATGGGTATGAATATTTAAGTCTTGATACAGGCCAAAATTGAAGAATCTAAGAGACCCGAATCCAAATCTGGAAGATAATACCCTTTGGAGCTTCAAGTCTTCAAAACCCTCTCAAACTTCGAGCTTAAAATAAAAAAAAGTACTATTCTATATAAAAATTATAATAATTGTTCCACACTTAAAACTGCAACTCTAACTAGTATTTATAGTTTTCATAGATTTGTGTTGCAGCGGATCAGTCGGCGTCGTTAGTCGGAATCGCCAATCAACTCGGTGATTCACCTTTGGTGTAGTTCATCGCCATCTTGCACCATTCTTCAGCATCGTCGTGCTCTGGGTCATTGGGCGAAATGGTACTTCTTCGCGGAACTTCTCTACGATGCGCCTACTGCTCCCTTTTTTGGCCGACTTGATCCTTTCCTTTAGGGCTCAACACACTAGAACAAAAGGCGAAGTTCGACCCTTCGGCGAATCGCCAAGTGGACTTGGTGATCCTCAGACCTTCATTTCTTCGTTCTTTTCAGCCTTTTCGTTTCTTTTTGGGATGTAATGTCCATGCTTTCCTTCAAACTTCAAATACCTAAAACTTAAGGGTTTTCATTACATATTGAGATAAAATAAGCATTTGAGGACACAATTTCTATTAAAATATAGCCGTATATGAGTCCAATTTGTGGACTCATCAACACCCCCAACTTAAATTTTTGCTTGTCCTCAAGCAAACTCAAGTTCAGTCGTTCAAAAAGGATGTCTCGAACAGTGCTACACACGAATCGATCATGAATCCACACAACAAGAATCAATTTACTTGCAAGGATCAATTGTGTACTCAAAGATTCAAGTTGCACACCATTACCAAAGATTCTCAAGCTCGCAATACTTGCTTCAAATGCAAGTTCAAGCTCAACAAAAGCCTACGAATGCCCTCACACAAATGATGATTCCATTTTTACAAGCAGAGGTATAATCAATTTAAAGTTCAGGAATCAGATACAATGCTCACACTCACAAAGAGGAACACAATGCATGCTTTCACCCATAGGTTTGCTTGTAATTTCCAATTAACATTTATTTCGACTTTCTCAAGATCACAAAGGTCTTAATAAGGCGTAGCGGGGATGAGTGTACATGTATGGTCATTTAGGCTCAGTGACTTTTATCCTCATGAAATGTGGTGCTCTCAACACTTCCTTTCTTTTTCCTTCATCATTTTCATTAGTGCTCATAAGTCATCCTATTATTCACTTTTCAAGGATTGTTTGGGAACCCCATCTTTTTTGTACTTTATCCCCAAATTTCCTTTTCATTCTTTTTGTTTTATTTTTTCTCTTTTTTTCTTATATGGAAAGGTTCCATTTTTCTCAACCCCATGGGTTAAATGAGACTTTCCTTGCACTTCTTGACTTGCCCTTATCTTTTTACCACACCCCCAACTTACGCTTTCGACCTAAGTTGGCTATTCAACTAACCACAATTCAAAAGGATTATAGATAATGGATTATGAAAGGTCTAGTTTTCATCAAGTTTATTCCAATGAAGGGTAAGGCTCAAGGAGTGTTCAAGAGAGAATCACACGCTCACAAGGTAGGTCACAAAAGTGGTATCTGTCAAATTGGTTCACACTCTTCAAAGCTGCCTAAGATCGTATCAAGGAAAAGTCTTACTTAGTCAACCGGACCAACATGGCAAATTCTAGGTGTTGTCATGCATAGTTCCAGGTAAGCTTATCACACAAGGCATCGACACATAAGTCAAACAAGACTCCACACTTTTGCTGGTGTGCAACAGTCATCATTAGAGAATCGATTTGATAAATACCTAATCACAACGAGATGCAAAGAGTTTACATATTGGTTATGCAACTTCATTTGGCCTCATCATAGCCGTACATTCATGTTTGTTCAATTGTAAGCACTATTCAAGTCATCGGTATTGATCGAAACTGAGACATAAATTTTGCAAAAGAACAGCCACAATCATCACACAAGAGGTGGCAAAAAATTTCAGACGGGTTAAAATCATTTTGCAATATAAACTAAAAGGAGCCATAAGCTCAAGCATCCACAGAAAAGTTTAACATCAGTTAAGCAGAACAACCCATATATAAACATAAAACACGAGTAGCACAGAAAAGGTATAGGCCTCACCCCACCATAATTAAAAGGAATTTGTCCTCAAATGCAATTAACACAGAATCCGAAAGGTCCTATAAAGAAAGACAGAGAGGGAGGTAAAGAGGGGATCCTGGCTAATTGGTCACTCCATCTGTCTAGGCTTCAGTGTCCGATGTAGTGCTCTAAATCTGAGCATCAGTGCTTGGGGTAATGCTCGAGGTTTGGGCGTCAAGAATCGGGGTTATTTCTGATGCATCGACCATGTTAGGTCCATTAGGAGTGACCTCCTGGAAATTTTCCCAATAGGCATGTACAGCGGCATAGAACTCCCGAGCCCATGATGGTACTTTATGGTTTCTTGCAATTTTTGAAATAGGTATCTGACCAGAGGATGCAAAGACTTCCCTAACTCCCTTGACCTTTCCCTTATCTTTCTTCCCACCAGACGTGGACGGTGTAGTAGCCTTGCCTTTGGATGTAGCGGCCTCCTCATTCATCATCTTCCTTTCGGTCTTCTCTTGGGCTGGTACAATTCTCTCTGCAGCTTTTGGTTTCGCCATATCTGTAAATCCTCAAAAAGAATCAAAGAGATTGGCAAGGTTTGATAAGTTATCCAAAAGTTGAAATGCATGCAAAATCAAAGGGGGCGGAAAAAGGGTGATCAAGAATACTTTTGGTGAGTCGCCGAGTACTTTTGGTGACCTCAGGCTTCTCGCCAAAGTTACAACATTAAACATCAAATTCCACAAGAAATTAAAGTGAGTTGAGACCATTTAGCGAACCACCGAGTAGTTCGACGATCTAGACATAGCTCGCCAAAGAGCCTAACATGCCTATTATCAATCCAGCTTCTCGAATTCAACACCTTAACCCCCTAAAACAAAGTCAGCACATGCACTAGTGAGATTTAACTCAGATCCATAACAGCCAAACACAATCCCACAAAATATACTTCTGCTAAAAGCACAAATAGACGGGGTCTCGACACTTATAAACTAATTGACCCACATTTATATATGAATACAAGCACACACAAGAACAAGATACAAATATTGCAAATTAGTACAAATTCTACAAAATAATTTCGAGTGTCAGTCAACCAACATTTGATGCTGATAACAGTAAGACTAAAATGCAAACCAACAAAGAAATCCAACTTCGAGCACAACTCAACCAACCGAAATACTAGTAAAATGTGAAAATAAGAAAAATACTACCTTGGTGTGAGTTTGTGAAGTTTAAAAGCGAGGGAAAGTGAAGAATATCTACTCTTAAGATATGTGGCCTTCATAAACTGTCCAGTTAGCGTTAACTCGGCGATATTAGTTTTAATCGTGGAACCTCTTGGCGATACACAGAGTGACCACTTGACTCGCCGAGTTTTGCAGAACCTTCATTCTTCGTGATGGTCAAAATAATGGTCTTCATCGTAATCGCCGATATAGTCTACGACTCGCCAATGGCTTCTTGATCTCGCCGAGTTTTATAGACCCTAATTAATGTAAATTGGTTTTCCGTTTAACGGCAGTTTGAGTCAGAGTCACCAAACTAATCGGTGACTCGCGGATTGGACCTATTGCTCGCCAATCTGCACTTTTCATTCACTCTCTACACTTCCATTTGCACAACTTTGAAACACAAAATAGGCAATCCAAATTTAGGCACAAGTTCGAAAAACAAATTAGGCAATCCAAATTTCCCAACGCAAAAAAATACATATATATTGAAAGCATTCGAGTTCAACCACTAATCGAAGGTATGGAGTTTACGGGGTTAGAAATGACAGAATATGAAAGATTTTGAAATTTTAATCTGTTTGGCCTTATAAAACCTTTCAGTTCGTGGCCCATTCGACGGTATTAGTCGACCACGTCGAACCACTCGGCGTTGCACTGAGTGGAAACTTACCTCACCAAGTTTTACAGGACCTTCAGTCAATTTAGGGGTCCAAACGGCACATAAATTCAGACTCACCGACCTGTTCAGCGAGACGCTGATTCAGAAATTGACCCGCCGAGTTTTATAGACTTCCACTTCATGTTTTTTGTGAGTCCAACGACTGTCCAAGTCGGGCTCGCCGACCTCTTCGGCAAGTCACCGACTGGACTCTTGGCTCACCAAACTGCACATTCTCAAACACACTCCACTTTTCAACTTGCACAATCAACACCCGTTATTCAAAATCAAAATTAAAGCATTAAAAACTTGGGTTGCCTCCGAAGAAGTGCCTTAGTTAACATCGTGGCACGACACAAATACCCATTCAAGCTTCATTTTTGTGGTTTGCCATTGTATCATTAGGCAATCCCCATTGTTGTCTTGGATTCAAATGCCAAGAAATTTGACATGTTTAGGTCTTCAGCTGCTTGATAGAGACTGAGTGAGAGGTTACCGTCTGGTTGAGAGTCAAGACATCATGTTTTATTTCTTTCAGTACTCTATCGAACCCTTCAACCGTGTTGAGAATGTGTTAGAGCATGTCTTACGTGCGGCTACCCTCAGAATCTTTGGGCTTTTGATGTTCATGGAGAGGAACATACCTATCATTTTCCCCCTCTCTTTCCTTCCAAGTGGTATTACAATCACTTCAATCTCTGTCACGGTCTCTCCTGCCTTCATATCTATTCCAACCCTGATTTCCACCCGGTCTTGGGTAGTTAGCACGATAACCTCCTCTTTGGTTGGCTAGGAAGTTCACTTCCTTATTGTACAACGCTTCAAACTGGGCTTCATCAGGGTTCACTCCACTAACACCCATAACATTTTTAGACAAGATATCCACCTGGGTCATCATCTTTGCCATCTTTTGGTTTCTCTCTTGATCTTTTGTTGATCTGCTTCTTTGTCATTCTAAAGTTAAGAGGAGATACTTGGTCCTCAGGATTGTACCATGCCCTTTTGATCTTGGTCATGCAATCAAGGAGTTGAAAAGCTACTTCATAGGGTTATTGCATTATACCACCAAGAACAAGTTGATCAACAACCCTTTTGTTCACCGAGTCAAGGCTCCAATAAAAGTATTGCAGGTTGTTGGGCAATCCATTTGTTGGACATTGTAGCAAAAACATCTTAAACCTCATCCACGTCTTGTGGATTGGTTCACCTCCCAAGCGTTTGAAACTTTGGATGCTATCCCTAAGAGTCATCATCTTTGATGGAGGGAAAAATCTCACTAGAAATACTGTGATCAGATCCATCCAATAATGATAAAATCTCTTGGCAGATCAGTCAACCACTTGCTGCCTCGCACATTAGAGAGAATGGGAACAACTGCAAACGGACTGATTCTTGCAATATGTTCTTAATTGAGAACGGTCCACATACATCAACAAAATTTCTTATATGCTCATGGAGATCCTCATGAGCTAGCCCCCAAATAAACCTTTCAATTGTAAGAGCTAAAGCATGGTGCTTGTGATGTGAAAAATAATGTTTACTTCAGGTGGAGGTAAACGAATGGCTCCAACACCACCAATTTGAACTTGGTCATTGACGTCATTGAGGTTTTAAAAATCATCTTAGTGGCCCACTTGGCTACCATGATTTCTGTTAACGCTCATCTCCTCTTCTGTTTAACAAAAGCAACACAAAACCAAAACAAAAATAAGTAGATTCAACTATAACTAAAAGAACACAATTCAACTTCACCAAAAGAATTTCAAACAACACCACTCCCTTTGATTTAACGTTTCAAGAACACCTCATCCAATTCTAGGTGTCAATGATCGTAAATTAGTATAAAACCCAACAAATGAGTTGAGGTCGAATCCCACAAGGAGCGGTACATGTTAAATATTCAGATAGGAAGTGCAAACGTGGTCTAATCAGCCATAGAAATATAAATTATCGAAAAAGACATTACTCAAGTAAAAGGGGCGACATGAATATTAGATGGGGGTTTTAGGTTTTAATAATGAACTACACGCAATCACAAAAACTTCAAAATAATAATAGGGAGAGGGATTCTCGGGATGAGATCAATTATAGGTAAATAACCATATTTAGGTAAATGAATATACGAGTAAACAACTAAAATTCAGTGAGTAGTCTAGACTATAAGGAAGATAGCTTTCTCTCGAACAAATAGCCCGAATCATGTGATTTCTTTCAAACATCAACAAACATGGCAATAAAAAACAACCTACACCTTAATTCATCCACTCTTTTGAGCTAGAAGAGTAGGATTGGGTTTAGGATTTACTCTCTCGAGCTCAACCCAACTCAACCCAATACCCACAAATCATTAATCAATAATCATAGTTCTAAAATATCTCTCGAGCAAGCCAAGAACACAAAGATAGAACTGCATTCGCAACTACAATTCATAGATTAAACCATAATTAATTATTCAACTCATTTCAAAATAGCATTTAAACTAGTAATTAACAATACCCAAAAAGTAATTCAACCCATAATCACTTGGTAACACCCCAAGATTTGGGGTTTTAGCCAAACATCATAAAAAGGTAAAAACAACTACTTAACCAATTATCCATCAACCGGGTAACAGTGATTTAGTCTTTACAATGCTGCAATTTGTAGAATATTCGAAACCCACTACAAAAATCTCCAAATTGAACCTCTAAAATTCTTCAAAACTATGAAAAACTACAGAGAAAAGTGTTCTGAGCTAAAATAGTATTGTCCAACACTAAAAAGTCAACTAAACCTCCTAAAATAAATGTTTAAAATCTAATTTATAGTCACAAAAATTAAGCCAAAAAGGGTCGTTTGGCAAAGTAAGTAAGGATCGCCTAAAGACTCGATGAGCCACCATTTGACCTCTTTCATCGCCTTTTCGCCTTGGCATTCAGCATCCTCGAGTTCTATAACTTTGGGAGATCTATCTTTGCTTCATGAAACTGCTCAGAGATTCACCGACTGGTCCTTTTTGTCGCCGACTTGGTTTCTTCCCTCAAGGCTGGCACACTGGAACTTAGGCGGTCAAGCTAGCCATTTTGCGATTCGCCAAATGCTCCTGCTGATCACTAGGCTTGCCTTTCTTCATTTTTTCAGCTTGTTTTGTTCCTTTTTGCTTGTTAGTATCCTTGCTTTGTTCCTCAATTCATATACCCGAGAATCAAGGATTTACCATTAGTTTATGGTATAAATTAAGCATTTGAGGACACTTAATTTATATAAACTAAGCCCCAAATGAGTCCAAATCTTGGACTCATCACGGGACAGTCGCGAATTAAGTCAGAAGTAAACCCCAAAAAACATTTAATTCTGCACTTTTCGACTTTGAGAGCTAAGAAATGACTCCAGGTGATTTCTAGACAAGTTCCCCCATTCTTAAGGCTAAAGGTAAGGTTTTCACTCCCCGAATACATATTCCGATCGGTAGAAATTAGTTTCTTCGGTAATTATCGATGGGGGAGGGTTATGATCTGGGATTTATGATGGAAAAAACCCTAATTTGGATATTGAGATCATGGGTCTGATCTAGGGTTGATAATGTAGACTTCAATCAGGGTAATTAGACATTGTTTACTGATCTTTGTGTTATATTGATTATTTGTAGACCAAGAACAAGCGGAAAGAATCTGCAAAGGGAAGAATCAAGTTTCTTAGGGGATTCAAGCTTTTTCGAGGTAGGTGACGCTTTGGATGGTTCAACGATGGAGATGTGAAACCTTTGGGGGTTGATTTAGTGAAGGATGCTCAAGATAAGGTGAGGAATATTCAAGTTAAGCTCTTGGCAGCCCAGATTAGACAGAAGAAGTATGCAAACCATAAGGTAAGAGACATGGCATTTTAGACTGGTGATAATGTTCTTCTTAAGGTATCACCCATGAAAGGGGTGATGAGATTTGGCAAGAAGGTCGTCAAGCTTAGTCCTCGATACAATGGACCATTTTAAATTCTTGACTGTGTAGGACCGGTAGCGTATAAATTGGCTTTACCTGCTAACCGATTGGTAGTCCATCTAGTATTTCATGTGTCCATGTTGAAGATATATTATGGTGACAGGGATTACATCATAAAATGGAACTCAGTTGTGTTAGACAAAGACCATCAGTATTAGGACGAACCGATTGCAATTTTTGATCATGATGTCCGGAAGCTAAGGACCAAAGAGATTAAGTCCGTGAAAGCTCAATGGAAGCATCGTCCAGTTGAGGAAGCTACTTGGGAAACCAGGAAATACATGCGAGGAAAGTATCCCAGTTGTTCGTTGACTCAGGTACTACTCTACTCTAAACTTTAGCCTATTTTCCTAGTTTGTCACACAGGGAGGAGTGATGGGTAAATATGTATCTATTGTAACGACCTATTCCCGTTGTTATAGAAAAACAAACAAGGAAAAATTTTGGGCAGGAAAACTTTTTGGTAGTAACTTGGAATTTCCCAACCTAGTCCATAGTTGGACAAAATCTGAGTCAGTAAGGGAAATATGGTAACAATTGAGAGATCTAATTATGATTTTGATCACATGACTAGATAGCTAAGACGTTAAGAAACCCGTGTGACTTTACAGAATTGAATTTGGGTGAGTAGAACTCCCGAAATTGATCTTAGCATGAATGGGTAGTTTCCTTGTGTCATGGGTTCAAGGTGTATTGTGAAATGGGGATTTGGAATTCTTAATTAGACTCACTATTTCCGTGCAAGCCACTGTGGCAGGATTATTTCCGCCAAGGCGCCGCTATAGCGAAAATGGGCTCGCCATGGCGGGACAATCGCGAATTAAGTCAGAAAAAAACCCCAAAAACATTTCATTTTGCACTTTTCGACTTTAAGAGCTAAGGAATTACCCCCTGTGTTTTCTTGACAGTTTTCCACCATTCTTAAGGGTAAAGGTAAGGTTTTCACTCCCGAATCCATGTTTCGATCCGTAGAACTTAGTTTCTTGGGTAATTATCGATGGGGAGGGTTTTGATCTGGAATTTACGATGGAAAAACCCTAATTTTGATAGTGGGATCATGGGTCTGATCTAGGGTTTATAGTGTTGACTTTAATCCGGGTAATTAGACATTGTTTATTGATCGTCGTTTTATATTGATTGTTTGTAGACCAAGAACAAGCGGAAAGAATTCGGAATGGGAAGAATCAAGTTTCTTAGGGGATTCAAGCTTTGTTCGAGGTAGGTGATGGTTCTGATTTCATGTTGGTATGATATATGTTTGTGATTGTTTCATTATAATGCATGTGTGTATGCGAATGTTACATTATTGATTACACTAGTCGTAAATGAGGATGATTTAATAATTGTATAGCATGAATCATGACTTGATTGTATGATTATGAGAATGAACATTGTGATTATGATAATGGCTTATTGAATGGATAAGATGTTACATTCCGACACACTAGCTTGGATCCGGTGCCACATTCTGGCGTATATATAGGATCCGATGTCACGTCTGGCACACTAACCTAGATCGGGTACCACGTACCAGTACACTAACAGTTTGGGTGTGGGTTCCGTGAGAAGACCAATGACTAGACATAATTGTATAGCTATGAGATTGTGAAATTGTACATGGTTCGTAAGTGATAATTGATATTATATATGTTCGGTGTATGGATGTTATTAGTATTGTTGTAATGACTTATATATGTTTCACCTATTGTGATAGTCGCGTGATCCTACCAGTACACTGTGGTCGTGTACTGATACTGCACTTGCTATTTCTTTGTAGAGTACAGGGAATCTTCAGGCGGCTATTGACAGACCTCGGTTAGAAGATCAGTGATCAATCGAATTCAAGGGTGAGCCTTTTCTTCCGGGCTGCCATGAGTTTTCTTTTTGTTTATGTCCACATTTCCGGACTTAGGCTAGTACTTAGGCTTTCTTGTGTTAATTGGGTTGTACTCATTTTGTTAGACTTGTTGAACTTTAGATGTTTTGTTACATTGACTTTCAGGTTCGAGGCAGTATTTCTGCATTTGGTTGTTAGACTTTTGTTGGAGTTTAAGTGAACTCCCTATTTTTGCTTTAGCATTTAAACCTTCTGTCGTATCTCTAAATGCTTTAGTTTGATTAAGTTATGTAGTTCTTGGTTAGCTAATTAGTATTAATGGTTCTCCCACCATAGGGATAGTGTGGGTGCCAATCACAATGGTCTGGGTCGTGACACGTATAAGGCACGACAAACACCTTTTTATACTATCCTTTGTTGTTTATAAATAGAGACGTTTACTCAAATTTTTAAACTACAAATTTTGTTAGTTTTATATCATTCTTCTTAAAACAAAGAAGATTGTGACTGTTGTTCAATTATGCAATTACAAATTCTTTTGTGGGTAAACTAGATATATCAACAAAAAGAATTGAAATACTCAACATTAAACAAGAAGACTATATATATATTAATATGTACTCATTTTCATAGCCACAAATATCTTTTTCATTAACTTCTACTTGACAAGAAGTCCAATGTTTATTTGTTGCACAAACTATAACTTGGTGTTCTGGTTGTGCAAAGTCTCAAACTATTGAAGAAAAAGGATTTGATCAAAGACATGTTTGAAGAGTCCAAACTAGATTTAATAGGTACTCCTATGTTTCAAATTTATTTTATGTAATTTTATTTTTATTCAGTTTAATATAGAATGTTCTTTTCCTTGGGGCTCGGGGGCACATCTTTAAGACCAGAAAGTTAAAAGACATTTTTATATGTTCTACATATTCTTAAATTAAAAGTCTTATTTTATATTTTAAAATTTCATATAAAATTAAAATTAGACCAATATATATCTATCTTTTTTATCTTTACTGCC
Organism: Solanum verrucosum; assembly: GCF_900185275.1. Classification (NCBI taxonomy): domain Eukaryota; kingdom Viridiplantae; phylum Streptophyta; class Magnoliopsida; order Solanales; family Solanaceae; genus Solanum; species Solanum verrucosum. Next base: position 764,258 of record NW_026020354.1, read on the forward strand.
TTAAAAGAATGAACTACTTAACGTAAATGTTTAATTATTATAAAACCTCCAACTTAAACACCAAATTTAGTATACTTCTATATTATAGATTATATTATATTTACTTACATTATATTATATCAAAAACAGTCTCCTTTTCACATAAAAGGGTTGTGACATTTTCTAAGACATATAACTATTATGATTAGTTGTGACCTTTTTCAAGTGTTGTGACATTTTACAGGGTTGCGACTTTTCCGAATAGTTCTGACTTTTCCAAAGGATTGTGACTTTTCCAAAGAGTGATTACTTTTCTGATAAGTTGTGAATTTTTAAAGGGTTGTGACATTTCTAAATTGTTGTGGCTTTTTTTTCTCGAATTATTAAACTACAATTATTAAAACTTTTTCATCGTTCTTCTTCTTAAAACACCCAATTTAGTAAATCTTCTATATTTTATATTATATTTATTCTTATTATAATATATTATAGTAAAGAAGACATCATTTCACATTGAATGGTTTGAATTTTCTAAAGAGTTGTGACTTTTTCGATGAGTTCTGACATTTCCAAAGGGTTTTGACTTTTATGATAAGAAACAATATGCGCATGCTCATACTACCCTTTGTGAACTATAAATGGAGGGGCTTCTTCTCATTTTTAAACTACGAATTTTTTAATATTTCTATTCTTCTCTTCTTCAAAACTCAAGTTTGACTTACAGACGTTGACAATCTCAAAGTTCAATAAAATTTGAACACTCCCTAACATGAATGTTAAATTAATATTATACTCCAACTAAAATATTCAATTTAGTATATCTTCTATAACTTATATCAATATTTATTTATATTATATTATATTAAAAGTAAGAACTCCAAAAATACAATAATAACTAAGCAATGCACTATGAGGGATGGAGGAGAAAGTATATTTGAGAGGTGTAACTGAGATATTCTAAGAGTAACTGACTTCCAGTAGTAATCATAATAAAGTTTGCATCCACTATTCATGGGAACTTATACTTTATCATTCATTTTATAATTGTTTGTTTAATTTTAAATTTATAATATCTGATTTGATATTCACGTGCAACGCACGTGCGTCAAAACTAATAATTTTGAAAAACATCACTTATCTAAACCTCTTTATATTATTTTTTTCAACCTTTTTTCTCAAAGTTTGACATTTACATTTCTAATACATTCTTTTAGAGAACAGAAACATAATCTTATCACAAGTAAGTTTAAAATAAAAAATCATTTGATGAAGTTTATAATAACAAAATAAAAATGGATAGAGAATTGTTTGGCACATATTTCGATAATTAATAAAGATACAATGTAAAACTCATTAACAAGGGTAAAACGTGCAACACATGTTCCTAGAGCCTAATATATTGATACACACCTATTTTATTAACCAACGATTTTGGGCCATGCTCTTGACCATTTGGTTTTAGCCCATTATATTGTATAAAAATGGTTTGTTTTCTATATAAGTCTTGCTTGGTCATTAAAATAGTGGTGGTAAAATAATTTTCATTTGTGGTGTAAAGTCTCAAATATTGACGAAACCCTAAAAGCTTTCTCTTCCTTTTTTTCCCTCTCAGCCACCACCACCACCAAGCATCAAAGTCACCAGCAAAACAACACTTGAAACCCCAACCAAACCACCTTCATTTTCATAGTCTTCGACAAGCTTCTCCTAAGCAGCCACCACCATCCAAAGACTATTCCTCCCTTTTCTCTCCTTCTCTAGTAAAACCCACACCCATCAATCCCCAAATAACCTCGGCGACCACCAAAACTCAAATTCTCTTTGTCTTCTCCGTCAAAGTAACGACGTCAGAGAACAACTAACCTGAAACCACATCAATTCTATCACAAAACCCCAACCAAAGCCATCCAAAACCCAAATAAATCCATCAGAAATAGATCCACACCACCACGGTCTCCCTTCCTCTTTCCCCATTTTCGTGTCTTTTATATATTTTGTAGGCAGTCCGGCAAGATCAAAGTTGCGGCATATCTTATTGTACAACAACCAACAACATCACATTGTGCAACTAGACCCCGCCGCAAATACCATCGGTGAACCATATCCGGCAGACTGCCTTGGTTTCCTCTTCTTTGGTGACTCTTGTATCTCTATTTTGCTTTTTTTATATTATTTTTTCCTCTAAGTTAGCACTTTAGCCTGGTGTTTCTCTAATAAACTCCATAAATGTTGGGTACCTTGATTTTACTCGTTCTATTTCAAATGTTATTTCACTCTTGTTGTGTTGTCGTGTGACTAATTACTGTTGTTAATAGGTTTGTTTTGCACAATTTCTTTTTGCAATAATTTTTTGTCATTCACCACTGACTTAGTAATTTTTCTTGGTATTTTGAATTACTTTGATTCTTTTTAGTTAACTGTGTGCTTAAGTTTTCTACCAAATATGTGTCAATGCTATTATTTGATTTTGTCTTATTACTTTGTCTAGTTTTAAAATTTTATTATAATTATACCGCCATATTTTATTCTCAAAAAATGTGTTTATTATTTTAGTGATGTTAATTTCCTCATTATTTTTCAGTTCTTGCTCTATTTTATTCGGAATCTTGTTACACTTTGATTTAGTGCATTTTATCGTGGTTCATTTTTTTTACTATTTGTTAGTGTGATTGCATGTTATTTTAACTTTGTTAATTTTATATGGGAAAAATGTCCACATATGTAGCCATCTAGTGTTGCTTAACATCAAATGTAATTGTACCCATCATAGTCCAAACTGTTAAGTTTACATCAAAGGATTCAACAACAGTCTCGGCAAAAACCAGGATAACTAAAAGAGATATCACAAAGCATGGTATCAAGAAAAGGCTAACACTGCTTGTGCATTCCTCAGGTATACTTGGATTTTGTGCTAATTTGAATTCTATTTTTATTGTTCTTCCTCTTCATCTTGTAGCAACTTTCTTCTCTTCCAGATGGAGAAGCTAATAACTTTAAGGGAGTTTGATTTGCTAGAGTAGGTGGTGGTGGTATACTTGCCCTTCATGTTTATGATCCAATTCAATCAGCTCGTGGGCAAGAGCTAGCACCAAATGGAAGATTTATTGTATTTATGATGAGGCCTCATGAAACACTACTTTAAAAAATTGAGGTGGTTTGTAAATAGAAAGCTGGTGGATCTAATTTATCGCTTCCCACAACGTTGTGAGCTACCAAACCTCAGATATGGAAACTTTGAGAATTGCAACCTGAAATAGGTAGAATCGTGTTAAAAATGAATAATGCAAAAACAATTCTAGGTTAAGTGATGAACATTACCATGATTCTGCCTACTTGAGGTTGCAGTTCTCAAAGTTCCTACGTCTGAGGTTTGGTGGCTCGGGAAGTCGTGGGAAGCGATAATAATATCCACCAACTTCTTATATACTTACTACCTCTATTTTAAGGTAGTGTTTCACAAGGCCTCAACATAAATATTATAGCTCTTCCATTTGGTGCTAATTCTGGCCCACAAGCTGATGGAAGTGGATCACGAACAGGAAAGGCAAGTATACCACCACCACCTTCTCTAGAAAATCCAACTCCTTTGTAGTTATTAGCTTCTCCGTCAGAAAGAGGAGAAAGTTCCTACAAGAGGAATAGGAAGAACAATAAAAACAAAATTCAATTTAGCACGAAATTCAATCATACCTAAGGAATGCAGGAGCAGTGTTACCTTTACCGGAGACCATGCTTTGTGATATTTGTTTGAGTGAGACTTGTTTTTGCCAACAGTGTTGTTGTATCCTTCGGTGTAAGCTTATATGATTTGAATATGAAGGGTATAGTTATATTCGATGTGAAGCAACACTAGATGGCTACATATGTGGAAAATATCCAAATAACCACGAAATCCAATCATGCTTGAGAAATGTAGGAGGACTGCCTGCTTTTGGTTTACCAAACTCAGCTTCAGTGATTACCAAACTCCTACAAATTCTGTTACCAACCTTAAATATAATAACTCTGATAGGAGAATCAGATAGGATAAATATGCTTTGTCCGATCTCCTTTGATTGTGTCATCCCATCAATTGAGCTATATATTATTTTCGTATATGGTGGCTAGAATATCCTTTTCAGAAAGAAACACATATTTTCTTCATGATAGATCATGATTCCTACCAAACACACTTCCAACTTACTTCATATATCAATATTATTTCTACATGATTTGAAGAAGTGGTTACTAATGTTTGATTTTTTGAATACCGAAATATTATTGTGCCTCCATATGTAAATAAATAGTCCATTTTTTATCAAGATTTATGCGGATCAGATAAATATTTTGTATCTACATAATCAAATCATTTCTAACTTGGAGATTGATCATTTCAATTTTATTGAAGCTCGTCGTTTCTTCTCATCGAAAATCACACATGTTCTATGTGTTGAGTCACTTGTTTTGTTAGTTTATTGTCATAACGTTAATGATAATATGACAATCATTTCACATAATTTTCGTTATGTATATCAAATAATTAATCTTCTAGCATTTGCATAATCAGCAATTTGTAAGTGCACCAATTGCACGAATACATGACATTTTAAATTATTTTCATGAGATAAAAAAGATTCTTTATTTGTGTTAAGCAATCTCAAAATCATTGGGTACTCAATGGAATTTCTTTAAGACCTTTTAAATCATTCAAGGATTTTCATATAACATGCATCGTCTAGTTAGACATAATAATCATTCATTATACATTTTCAAGTATTTAATCTATTGTCAGGCTGAAACAAGTCTGATTGAATCCACCACTGGAGAATATATCTCCATTTAATAATGTCAGGATTTTTGCAAAAATCTTTTATTCCCCGAGGCACAAACCACACTTTATATCTTACGGTTATACTTTCGCACAATGATTCATTTGTACCACATTGACATTATATTTTGATATATGAACTATAAGATAAAAAATATCACTTTTCTAAGTGAAACAAAATATACTTGAATAGTACATTTTATTTGGCCAATCATTTATCTCTCCATACTATATGACATATTCAAATTTAACATCCTCGTAACCATTTATAGCATTGAGTGCTACTTTATACCAAATATACCATCGAGGGTCATTTTTATATTGATTCCAATAGACATAACTTATCGAGATCTATTTTTTTATCATTTTCAGGCACCTGAACCTTTGCCAAGATTTTATGAAATGTTATGTCATGGTGCTCTTGTAAAGCACTTGCCTCATTATCATGATCATTTTGATAATTTTCTCCTCTCCTTACTCAAGGAGTTTTACATTTGGAATCGATTGGTCTATCACGCTTTTAATGTACCATATACTTTGTCCTTCAAAGACCATTTATTAGAGCATTTGTGGCTTAATTAAAATATTCGGTCAGCAAATACATCTCACAAATTATTTGCAACATTTGCAAATAAATTATCTCATGAACATCAAGTTCATAATTTTTTAACGAGGATCTAGATACTTTATCCCACACATAATTTTTAACTGTTAATCATATCTCTCCATAATGTTAGAAAATATAACATTTATCCCCAACCTCACTTGAGGATCCATCTTTCTGCATGATGGAACAATAAAATAAAATGTGCACACATCAAACTTTTAAATGAAAATTATTTTGTTCCTAACCCTGAACCATTTGTGATGAAGAACCTTGTTGGCTTGATGCGTACATGTTAAATAAACTCATCTGATACCAAATTTAATGGATATTTGTTCTCATAACCAATGGTCTCGCTATAATTGGAGGCATACAATTTCTGCTAAACTAATCAACATTATCAACCTAATTTTATAGTTTGGAACTGTGCTCTTAATTTAACAAATCGAGCAAACAACCTTACAAATTCCAATTCGTAAGTTGATACAAATGCACATGTGACCATAAATGTAGCACCCTGTAACTAGAAAGAACTACAAAGAAGCTAAAAAGTGGAAATAGTCATTTTTGGAAAGAATATAAAAATCTGGAAAATTAGTCAAGTATGTTAAGTTGAGTTTTTGGTCAACTTCAAACAACCATAACTCCTAGCTCAGGATGAGTTACATGTGTTTCCAGATATCCTAGGAAATATCTTGGAATAATCTTTCCAACGCCACCAAGTTTGTGCAATTTCGTGTTTGTATGAGTGAGATATGCCTATTCGAAGTTGGGTTGTTCAATTAAGGAATGTCTAATTCGGGTTTTTGAAGGACATTATGATCTTTTCCATACAACATGACTTAATAGCATTTTTTGGTAATTAATTGGGGTCTAAACTGATAGGGTTCAGTTTACGCTTTTATAATATTGAGTTAGGGTTTTAGAGAAGAGAAAAAAAAAGATGAGAAAAGAGGAGAAGGAGCAAGAACCGTCAAGATCTTCAAGAATCACTTGTGGATTTTGTCAAGGGTTGATCCCTATGAGGTATGTGAGTTCACATAGCATTGGGTTCGTTCACCCATGTGCCAAACATGCTTATTTCAGTATTATTTTCTTCCTAAAAGATTGAGACTTTGATGTTCTTGAGTTATATTGTTGAATTGCTTTCGTTCTTGAATTTGGGATGAGAGTGAGGAGTTCTTGAGAGTTTAAGGTTGATTGTTAGAGTTGTTTTGAGTTAGATTCTTGTGTAAATACACTGGATATCTGAACCTAAAGGTAATTTCAGAAAAAGAACCGAGTTTGGGCGAATTTAGGTCAAAAATTTAAAAAGGAAAAAGACCACAAAATCTGGGTACCAAGTCCGCGTCGCGGACCTGTTCCTCAGAATGGGAAAAGCATTCCAAGACCTTTCTCTACCCTCTTCTCTACCTTGCTTACATCTACTTTTGGATTCTATATTATTTACATTTGAGGACAAACACTTTTATTAGTGGTGGGGTGAGGCTCACCTTTTGTGTGCTATTTGTGATTTGTATTTTGTATATATTTGGGGTGTCTTTTTATAGTCGTGTTAATAACTATTTTTTCTGTGGATGTTTGAGCCTGTGGCTCCATTTACTTTTAATTGCAAGATGATTTTGACCCTTTCGAAATTTTTTAAATTTTTCGCACATTTTTGCCACCCCTCGTGAGTTGAATGTGGCTGTTCTTTTGTAAGAATTTAGGTCTCAGTTTTGATCAATATCAATGACTTGAATAGTGCTATCAATTGAATGAACATGAATGTAATGCTATGACGAGGCCAAATGAAGTTGCATAGACAATATGTGAACTCTTTGCATCTAATTGTGATTAGTCATTTATCGAATTGATTCTCTTGTAATAACCATTGCACACTAGCGACAGTGTGTAGTCTTGTTTGACTTAAGTGTCGATGCCTTCTGTGATTAGCTTGCTTTGAATCATGCATGAATAACCCTAGAATTTTTTCTGCTAGTCTGATTGATTTAGAAAGGTGTCCTCTTGATATGATCTTAGACAACTTTAAAGAGAGTGAACCAAATTTGACTTATACCTCTTTTCTGGCCTACCCGTGAGTGTGTGAAACTCTTTTGAACACCGTTTGAGCCTTACCTTTCTTTGGAAGAACGTTGATGAACCCTAGACCTCACTTGACCCACTACCTATAATCCTCTTAATTTGTGGCTTAGTGAATAGCCAACTTAGGCCAAAAGCCTAAGTTGGGGGTGTTGTAAAAAAGAAAAGAAGAAGTCAAGAAGTGCAGGAAAACTCCCCCTTAACCCATGGTGTTGCCGAACAGTGGAAACCCCTTCAATTAAAAAAAAATATGTGGAATAAGGTACGAAGGAAATCGGGTTTCCAAGCAATCCATGAAGATGAATAAATTGGTGACTTAGAAGCATTAGAAAAAGAATTGATAAATAAGGAGAAGGGAATGCCATGAGAACACCACATCCCACGAAGAAAGAGCCATTGAGCCTAAATGACCATACCTTTGCACGCATCTCCATTACAAGCCTTAGAAAGACCTTTTTGATCTTGAGTAAGCCGAATCAAAACTGGATTGGAAAATAAGGGCAAACCTATGGGTGAAAACATGCATTGTGCTCCTCTTTTATGAGTTTGAGCGTTGCATCTGATTCCTGATCTTGAATTGATTAACCTCTCTGTGTGAATATGGAATCATTCTTCCTGTAAGGGCATTTAGATACTTTTTTGTCGAGCTTGAACTCGCACAAGTAGCAAGTATTGCGAGCATGAGAATCTCTGGTAATGGTGTGTCACAATTTGAATCTTTGAGGGGACAATTGATATTTGCATAAGTAATTTGAATCTTGTTGTGTATGTTCATGATTGAGTCTTGTGTAGCACTGTTTGAGACACCCTTTATGAACGACTGAACTTGAGTTTGCTTGAGGACAAGCAAAATTTTAAGTTGGGGGTGTTGATAAGTCCACAAATTGGACTCATTTAGGGCTTTAGTTTGATAAAAATAGTGTCCTCAAATGCTTATTTTGTCTAAATATCTAATGAAAACTCTTAAGTTTCAGGTATTTGAAGTTTTAGTGAAAGCATGGACACTTAGGCGCAAAAAGGAACAAAAAGGCTGAAAAGAACGACGAAGTTGAAGCCCGAGCATCACCAAGCACACTTGGCGATTCACTGAAGGGATTTACTCCACCCTTTGTTCCAGTACGCGAAGCCCGGAAGGAGAAGGATCAGAAAGGCGATGAAAGGAGCAATCGACACTTCGCCGAATAGTTCCACGAAGCACTACAATACCTCCCAATGGTCCAAAACGTGAAGGTGCTGAAGGCAAGCGTGAAACGGTGATGAGACAGACGAATGACGAGTCACCGAAGTCATACAGTGACATCGACTAACTTCGCCAAAAGATCCGCCAGTTCTATTTTCTGAAGTCTATAAATATTAAACTTATTATTATTTTTAGGGCAGTCAAACTTTTATTTTAATTTCCAGAATAGAATAGTACTTTTTAGATATTTTCTCTCAAATTTGGAGAGGGTTTTTGGGAACTTGAAGAAAGGAGTTCATCTTCCCCAAGTTGGAAGTAGGTCTTCTCTATTCTTCTTCCTTTGCTTAAATTAAGGTTTAATTTCTTATACCCATTTGATTTTACCATCATTATTGGTGTATTTTGTAATTTCTTGATGTGTGGCTAAAAACCCCTATTCTTGGGGTATGATTTAGCAAATATGTGTTGATATTATTATTGGGTCTTGCTTGCTCATAGGTTAGATGCAGTTTAATGGTGATTTCACCTAGTGGTTGTGGTTTAATCTAAAGGGTTTGGAGTTGCACATACAAAGCCACTCATGTGTTTTCGGCTTGCCCGAGAGGGAGGTTGCGAAACCAAGACCGCTACACTGATAGCCTAAGGAGTGGGTTGACATGAGGATTAGCCCGAGAGGGTGAGCCCCAGTCCCATATCCTAACACACACTCGAGAGAGTGAGTAGGGTAAGGTGTAGGCTGGTCTTCATGCGGCAAATGGGTGTCCGAGAGGAACCTATATGAAACGGGGTAAGTTCCCCGAGAGGGAACTTATTTACATTTAAAGCTTAGCCTAGTCACTATTATCTTACAAATTTCTTATCAAAAGCATGTACCCAACTATTTATCTCAACTTGTATTGCGGTCACACCCCAAGAACATTTTCCCATACTTGATTTTCTTGTTAATTTTTACTGCTTTTACTACTTGTAACAAAACCCCCAAATTGATATTTGACACTTTCGTGTCACCCCCTTTATTTACCATGTTTTTGTTCGTTAATGTCTTTAACTACGACTAGTTAGAGCTTAATTTTATTCTTCTATCAATTCTCAAAACAACTCCTTTGGGACACAACCCCAACCTTTAGTTGAGTTACTATACTATCAACGATCATAGACACTCATATCGTAGGTTAGTGTCGTTGGTCACGATAAGCATCAATAGTTAAGTTTCAATGGTCTGAAGATTGTGAGAAAAGCTTTCAGTAATTGAAAAGAGGTTGATTATTGCCCCTGTGTTAACCTTACCAGAAGGTACTCAAGGTTTTGTCATATATTGTGATGCGTCCAGAGTTGGTTTGGGTTGTGTTTTAATGCAGAATGACAAAGTTATAGCTTATGCCTCCAAATAGTTGAAAGATCATGAGAAGAATTACCTAACCCATGATCTAGAATTGGCTGCCGTAGTATTTGCTTTAAACAAATATGGCGCCATTATCTTTATGGTGTTCATGTGGATGTGTTCACCAATCACAAGAGTCTTCAGTATGTGTTTATTTAGAAAGAGCTTAATTTTAGACAAAGGAGGTGGTTAGAATTACTCAAGAATTATGACATGAGTATTCCTTGTCACCCAGGTAAGGCTAATCTCGTTGTTGATGCCTTGAGCAGGTTGTCTATAGGTAGTACCGCCCATTTTGAGGAATATAAGAAAGAGTTAGCAAAAGATATGCATAGACTTGGACGATTAGGAATTTGATTAATGGATTCCACAGAAGGAGGAGTAGTGGTGATGACTGAGGCTGAATCATCATCAGTGTCAGAAGTGAAAGAAAAGCAAGACCAAGATCCTTTATTGCTTGAATTAAAGGTAAGTGTTCATAAGCAAAGAGTGATGGCTTTTGAACAAAGGGGATATGGTGTTTGAGGTATCAAGGTAGATTATGTGATTGATTTCAAGGGTAATTGGGAGGATCATCTACCTCTCATTGAGTTTTCTTACAACAATAGTTACCATGCTAGCATCCAAATGACTCCATATGAGGCTCTTTAAGGGAGAAGATGCAAATCTCCTATAGGATGGTTTGAAGTTGGTGAAGCAGGGTTGATAGGACCAGATTTAGTCCATTAAGCTATGGAAAAAGTGAAAGTGATTCAAGAGAGGTTGAAAATGGTGCAGAGTCGTCAGAAATCCTACATTGATGTTAGGAGAAGGGAGCTAGAGTTCGAAGTAGATGATTGGGTTTACTTGAAAGTTTCACCCATGAAGGGTGTTATGCGATTTGGTAATAAGGGGAAGCTTAGTCCCTGGTATATTTGTCCTTACAAAATATCCAAAAGGGTTGGTAATGTAGCTTGTGAGTTGGAGCTACCCCAAGAGTTAGCAGCGGTCCATTCGGTATTTCATATTTCCATGTTGAAGAAGTACATGGGAGATCCTTCACTTATCATACCAACTGAAGATATCGTTATCAAGGATAGCTTATCTTATGAGGAGATTACTGTTCAGATTCTAGATCGCCAAGTTCGCAAGTTGAGAACAAAAGATGTAGCATCAATCAAAGTCCTTTGGAGGAATCAATTTGTTGAGGAAGCTACTTGGAAAGCTGAGGAAGATATGAAGAAGAGATATCCACATATCTTTGAAACTGGAGAAGGTCCAGACAAAGGTACTAATTCTCTTCTTATTACTCTTTCTTATATGAAGTTAGCATATTGTAATTGCATTGCTTGTTGGGTGTTTGAGCTGAATGTTAGATGTTACACCCTTAGCCTACTAAGAGTAAGCTCATTCGAGGATGAATTTTCCCAAGGGGGAGATATTGTAACACCCCGTAAATAGAAAGAACTAGAAAGAAGTTAAAAAGTGGAAATAGTCATTTTTTGGAAAGAATATAAAAATCTGGAAAATTTGTTAAGTATGTTAAGTTGAATTTTTGGTCAATTTCAAAAAACCATAACTCCTAGATCAGGATGAGTTAGGTGTGTTTCCAGATATTTTAGGAAAGATCTTGGAATAATATTTCCAGCGCTGCTGAGTTTGCGCAATTTCGAGTTCGTATGAGTGAGATATGCCCATTGGAAGTTGGGTTGTTCATTTAAGGAAAGTCTAATCCGGGTTTTTTAAGGGGATTATGGTATTTTCCATACCCCATGACTTAATTTCATTTTTTGGTAATTAATTAGGGTCTAAACTGATAGGATTCAGTTTACTCTTTTACAATATTGAGTTAGGGTTTTCGAAAAGAGAAAAAAAAAAAGGAGAAAAGAGGATAAGGAGCAAGAATCGTCAAGATCTTCAAGAATCTATCGCTTGTGAATTTCGTCAAGGGGTGATCACTACGAGTTATGTGAGTTCACATAGCGTAGGGTTTGTTCACCCAAACACCAAACATATTTATTTCGATATGATTTTCTTCCTAAAAGATTGAGACTTTGATGTTCTTCAGTTATATTCTTGAATTGCTTTCGTTCTTGAATTTAGGATGAGATTGAGAAGTTCTTGAGAGTTTAAGGTCGATTGTTAGAGTTTTTTTAGTTAGATTCTTGTGTACATACACTGGGTATTTGAATCTAAAGGGAATTTGAGAAAAAGAACCGAGTTTAGGCGAATTAGTGTCAGAAAATGAAGAAGAAAAAAGTTGGTAGAATCTGGGTACGGTCCGCGTAACGGACCTGTTCCTCAGAATGGGAAAAAGTTCTCCTTGCGTCGCGGAGCGCTCACGGACCGTTCTATCTAAAAATTATTTCCTGATAAAATAATTAAATGCATCTCCGTATCGTGGACTTTCTTCCAGACAATGATTTCTTTATCTTTTCTCATGTTTAACTATCCAAAAACACTCCTAAACCTCATGAGATCTTTCCTATCAAAAATTACAATCCTTGAATCCATAATTTAATTCAAGGAAAGTTAAGAGTCAAGTCAGGAGAAGTTACGAGTCAAGTTAAGAGTCAAGTCAACAGAAGTTAAGAGTCAAATCAAGAGAAGTTAAGAGAGTCTTACAAAAGTCTTTTACAAATGTTTTAACTTTGTTTTAAGACTTGAGTTTTGAGTAGAGTAAAGAGTAAAGTTTGAAGTTCATTTCTTCAAAAGAGTATATCAGGACTATGTATTCCCAAAGAGTAAAATGTTTTCACATTTAAAGAACAAAGGAAACCTTGATTTCCAAAAGAGCCTTTGAGCTAGTTTTCAGTTAAAGAGTAAATGTTTTCACATATAAAGAAGAAAGGAAACCTTGATTTCCAAAAGAGCCTTTGAGCTAGTTTTCAGTTAAAGAGTAAATGTTTTCACATTTGAGCAAGAAAGGGAACATCGATTCCAAGAGAGCTTTTAAACTATGTTTTGAGTAATTATCTCAAACCAAAGAAAGAAGTTAGGTTTTTAAACACATGAACTGAGTATTTTGGGAGTAGTATTGAGCACCAATATGGGGACAAGTTTGAGTCAGATAACTCACGTCTCCATAAACCATGTAGCCATCATGGGTAGTAAATGATCATACTTTTTAGATGACTCCGTAAGTGCTTTTTAGCATAGACTAGTGGATCCACTTAGTTAAGGCATTCTATATGACGACAAAGTATAGGACAGTTCTGGCAGCGTGGGCAAAACGATGTATCAGTACTTAGGCTCATGTGGTGGTTGTCGGTTAGAGAAACTCCCACAGAAACTATATTACTTTATATATGAGTAGAGTTAAGTTTGTTATTGCATTTTGTTTAACGAACTAAGTTGTTTTCTACTGTTTTAAAGGCTTTCTATATATTCCATGTGCTTTATTGCTTTATATTGAGTTAATTTGTTCATGAGTTGAGTAAAGCCTAGGTAAGTCTTTCTTTCATTTCCTTTCAAGTTTATGTCTTGTTTAGTTTTCCCTTAGCATATTCGTACATTAAATGTACTGATGCCATTTGGCCTTCATCTTTTATTGATGTAGACTCAGGTAACCATGATCAGCATCCAGTGCATCGTTGATTCTAGTTGAGCTCCTTGGTTTGTTGGTGAGCCATGTTGCTTCCGGGGGATCCCTTTTTATTGCTTTTTAGTATTAGTTCATTAGGATGTCATGGGTCTTGTTCCGGAATCCATCTCTGTTATTAGAGGCTTCACAGATAGACAGTCAATTAGTTCATTTGTCTTTACTTTTTAATTGGCTTATGTTCAGCTTTTAGTTGCCATTTTTGCTAAGTTAAATATTTATTTCTAAAACATTTTGAGTTTAGTTTGAGACAGTTGATTTATCTTGCATTTGAGTTCTTTTCTTAATGTTTAATGTCTTCTGCTGAGTAAGTAAGTCAGGCCAAGGGTTCGCTTGGGGCTAGCAATGATTCTCTAGTGCCAGTCCCGCCCAGGGTATAGGCTCGGGGTGTGACAATACCATAGATGCATCTATTAAATCATAATGTTAAGTGATCCATGTTGCAGGTGAACGGGCCCATATTCACCTTTTCATATTTTCCAAATAATTTTAGGGAATACAATCCAACAAAAGCTGGCACAATGATTATTTTATCATGAGAACAGGCAACACAAGAGAATTCTTGAAGATTGTTTTTATATCATCAACATATAGTCACGCGAATTCTCAAATTGTTTTGAATTACATTTGAACCGGAATGACCAACCGGTTATGTCAACTGATATTTATTCTAAAGTTTACTTTTGCATGTGATTCCATTATCATGCCCATATTTATATACAACAAATGAGAGGAAAAAGTGGGTAATCTCATACGTAAATATTTATAACCCACCTAGGTTGTAGTAATCTGAAGATATTAAATCTTCTCATAATTTAAAGTCTCAATATAATTTTAAAAAATCAATTCCTCCAAAACATAGAAGTTTTTTTTAGACTTATTACAACCCAATATTATGAACAATTTCATTCCTCTGGATCGTAACATGTTAGCCCTTTCGGAATTCTCAATTAATTTTGTATACTGCCACAAATTTCAGAATATCATTCTTATGGCAACCATCTCCTTCAAGGAGAAAATTATTATTGTCATGATTAAAAATATTGCACGCAAGGCTTATTTCTTGACAAGTAGTGACAAATTTGTGTTGCCACACAACAACATTTATTTTGATCATGACCACAACCTTTATAGAAAAGAATTATTTCATTCTTTCGTCCTCCAATAGTTTATAATTACACATACCACAATATTTGTTATGTACTCAATATATGACCAAATAATCATTTATGTCAAAATATTTCTTTTCAATCTCTTAAACCGCTTGTATAGGTGAGATGTGAAATTTATCCAACCATCCATACATGGACATGTCTTTATCCATACTAACACAAGTCATATTCTCTTCGAGAAATGACCTTAACCAGTTGTACATGCTCCATAAGTTATTATTATTCATACTTTGACATTATCAAATTTATTTGACCAACCTCAACATCACTTTAAAAGTACTAAATGCACTACCAATTGGTATTTATTTATATGGATGGAGGATTTACAAAACATTCAAATTGGGTTGCACCAACCCAATGTGCCCAATAACCTTTCATACCACTTGATGGCCAAAAATTGCCTTCACATTCGAAGGACCATCTCAAGAACCCATAATGTTCTTCCTTTTAATTACCACAATTGAACATTTACATTTTACCACACTCATATTCATACATTTAACCACTTGTCATTTTCAAGCTTCCACATTCACATAAGCGAATGGAGCAAATAAAATGGACAATTTTCATGACTTTTATCAAGAGCATATCAATTTGCCCAGTCATCATTATGTCGTCATTATATTATGTTGGGACTTGAACCCACCGTCTTAATCATAAGAATGCATTTTAGATCATTATTTGTTGGGACTCAACCAAACATTTTATCATCATGATGCATCAAGATTCTCAGTCGATGAATTACCCTCTTGGTGCGATAGGACTTGAATCCTTCGTCTTACCCTCAATAAATGACATAATAAGCCAAGTATAATAGGACTCACCATTGAGCCTTAGAAAAATATTGCCACTTTGTGATTAACATGCACAAATAAATATAGAAGAAAAGAAACACAATAAAAATATTCTCAATAAAGTATGTACTAATATCTTAAACTTGTCAAAACAAAGAGTAACATATAACATTATATTATATTATGTTTGGTTCACAATAATTAAGCTAGTGAATTACCGTTATGCATAAAAAAATCAATTGCACAATAAGAAAATAATAATTTCAGTTACAGTAAAATAAATTTGCTCACTACCACCACCTCTTTTTCAATTTCCAAGTGAACCCAAAATATTTCACACACAAAACAAAATAAATTAAAAGCTTATGCAATAACCAAAATAGTGAGCATAATCATAAATAAAATATAAAATATGTTTTCACATAGAAAAGAAAGTATGTATAGTCATAGGTGAAAAAAATGTACAGTAACAATCATTAACCTTGTTCACAAGTAAAATATAAATATATTCCACAATAATTTACGTTGTTCCCGAGAGAAAAATAAACACAATAAATTTACCTTATTTTATTTACTTTGTTTCAATCCTGCAAGGGTTGTATCCCTTCTTGTTTAGACTTATTGAACTTTAGATCTTTTGGTACATTGACTTTCAGGTTCTAGGTGTTACTTCCGCATTTGTTTAGTTGATAGACTTTTGTTTGGAGTTTGTGGGAACTCCCTATTTCTTTCCTTAATATTTAACTTGTTCCGTATCCTTAAATGCTTTAGTTTTTGGTTTAGTTTCTTGGTTTGGGTTGTAGTAGTGGTTCTCCCACCGAAGGATTAGTGTGGGTGCCAATCATGATGGTCTGGGTCATGAAAAATTTGGTATCAGAGCCTAGGTTTGTTGATCTCGATGTACCAAAACGAGTCTAGTAGAGCCTTGCGGAAGGGTACGGAGAAGCCTTTACTTTTCTTCCAGAGGCTATAGGACTTTAGGAAATCTCTCTCTTTTCTCTTGTCTCCTTTCGTGCTATGACTTGATTCCAATTGGTATGTAGCAATTCAAATTGGTATCTAACTTCCTTCACTCTTTTTTTTGCTGATTGTTAATACTAAATTCAACGGCGTCAGGCCCGCAGTTCCCGTCAATGCTCCAGCTGAGGAATCTATAGCGAGAGGTTACGGTCGAGGCAGAGGTAGAGAAAGAGCTAGGGGTAGAGGCCATGGAAGAGTGGTGCCTGCTAAAGATGAGGTACCGGTCGAAAATGTTCCCCAAAATGAGTCCCCTCCCGTTCATCACGAAGAGATTGAAGAGGATATCAAGGTTGAAACATTGAGGAGGTGGGACAAGAGGAAGAGGTACAAGCTGAGACTACAGATGTTCCTCCCATAGACCTAGTGTTAGCTCGACAGATCATGTCTTTCTTGAAAGGGTTGGTTGGTCCTGGAGTCCTTCCTTTTGTTCAAGCAACTCAAGCTCCTGATAATCCTCTTGTTGCTAGAACTGCGCCGAAGACGGGTGGAACGGGAGGTAATGATGTTTTCTTTCGTCCTTTGTTGGGTTCTGTTATGACTAAGGCATTGGCAAAAAGGGCCAAGAATTCTGGCAACTTTGCAGGCTCTTATTCCAGAAGTTCAGGGAGGGCAACGCTTGAAGCCAAGCCAATTTAGTCTGATATGCCCGCCTCTACAGGTAATTACTCAATAACTCCACCTCATAATTTGATTCAGGAGAGCCAGGGAGTAGCACCTTCGGAGGGCAACAGGCCATATTATGATCGTACATGTCACAACCATGGCGAACTTGGGCATATGAGGAGAGATTGTCCCAACCCACATGTGTTAGATTCAATGTAGGAACAGTCTAGAGCAGTGGTACCCACAGGGAATGTTAATAATGGTCGAGGGAGTCCGCAAGGTAGGCGAGGAGGTAATCAGCGAGGCCATGGAGGTACAGGAAATGGTAATGCAGGAAGGAGTAACGTGTAACCAGGAAGGGATGTGGCTCGTCAAGATAATAGGGCTCAGTGTTATGCCTTTCCGGGCAAGAATGAGGCAGAGGCATCTGACGCGGTGATCATAGGTACTGTTCTTGTTTGTGAGCGAACGACTAATGTGTTATTTGATCTGGGTCTACTTATTCCTATGTATCTATGGAGTTTGCCTCAGAATTTGCTATGAATTGTGATATATGAGATGTCCCTATCCATGTTTCTACCCCAGTTGGAGAGTCTGTCATAGTCACCTATCTCTATCATGCTTGTCCTATTTTGTTTATGGGTTTTCAGACTTGGGATGATTTGGTATTTTGGATATGACTGATTTTGATATAATCTTAGGCATGACTTGGTTGTCCTCCTATTATGTTGTGCTTAATTGTAATACTATGTCTGTAACTCTAGAAATTCCGTGAAGAGAAAAATTAGACTGGGAAAGGGTGTACAAGCCTAAGCAAGCTAAGATCATATCCTCCATTCGGGCTAGGAAATTGGTATGGCAGGGTAGTTTGGCTTATTTGGCTCATATTAGGGATGTTGAGATTGAGACTACATCCATTTAATGTATTCCTGTGGTGTCAAAATTTAGAGAAGTGTTTCCTAATGACTTGCCTGGTATGCCTATGGATAGAGATATAGACTTTTGCATTGATTTAGAACCTGGTATTTGTCCCATTTCTTTCCCTCCATAACTCATGGCTCCGACGGAATTAAAAGAGCTTAAGGCTCAAATCCAAGAGCTTCTTGATAAGGGACTTATTCGTCCTAGTGCTTCCCAATGGGGTGCTCCAGTTTTGTTTGTTAAGAAAAATGATGGTAGTATGAGAATGTCTATACATTACCGGAAATTGAATAGGGTCACTATTCAAAACAAGTATCCTTTGCCTCGAATAGGTTATCTTTTTGACCAACTGCAAGGTTCATCAGTTTTCTCCAAGATTGATCTAAGGTCTGGCTACCATCAGTTAAAAATTAGGCCTCAGGATGTGCCCAAGACGGTGTTTAGAACCCGCTATGGGCACTACGAGTTTCTAGTTATGTCATTTGGCTTGACTAATGCGCCTGCAGCTTTTATGAGTTTAATGAATGGGGTGTTCAAGCCATTTCTTGATTCTTTCGTCATAGTCTTTATTGATGATATTTTGGTCTATTCAAAAAGTAAGGAAGAGTATGCTGACCATCTTCGTTATTGTTTTGGGTGTTCTTGGGAAACAAAGATTATATGATATATTCTCTAAGTGCGAATTTTTGTTGACTTCGGTTGCACTTTTGGGACATGTAGTGTCAAAATAAGGGGTAATGGTAGATCCTCAAAAGATTGAGGCGGTTAAGAATTGGGTTCGGCCTAACTCTGTGACGGAAGTTAGGAGTTTTGTTGGGCTTGCTAGCTATTATCATTGATTTGTGAAGAACTTTGTTTCTATTGCCACTCACTTGACTAATTTGACCAAAAAGGAGATACCATTTTAATGGACTGAAAAATGTGAGGAGAGCTCCCAAAGGCTCAAGACTCTCTTCACTAACGTTCTTATTCTAGCATTACCGGTTGAAGGTAAAGATTTTATTGTTTATTGTGATGTTTCACATTCTGGTTTGGGTGATGTGTTGATGCAGGATAAGAATGTTAAAGCTTATTCCTCACGTCAATTGAAGGTGTATGAGAGGAATTATCCAACCCATGATTTGGAGTTGGCAACGGTCATGTTTGATCTTAAGATCTGGCTACATTATATCTATGGTGTTAAGTGTGAGGTGTTTACTGATCATCGTAGTTTGCAGCATGCGTTCACTCAAAAAGGTCTGAATTTGAGACAGCGAAGGTGGATGGAATTACACAAGGATTATGATGTCACCATTCAATACCATCCGGGTAAGGCTAATGTAGTGGCAGACGCTTTGAGTCGAAAGGCGGTAAGTATGGGTAGTATTGCTTGCTTGACTGTATCCAAGCGACCTCTGGCTAAGGAAATTCAGACCTACAGTTTAAGTTCATGGAGTTGGGGATCTTAGAAAGACGTGGGGTTGTTATCTAGCATTGAAGTGAGGGCCACATTTATTGATGAGATGAAGGCCAAACAATTTGAAGATGAAAATTTGGAGGAGCTTAGAAAGAAGAATGTGATTGGTAAGGCACAAGAGACCACTCTTGATATAGAAGGCGTGCTCAGTTTTAAAGGAAGAATTTATGTTTCTCGAGTTGATGACTTGATTCAGAAATTGTTGGCAGAATATCATGGTTCGTGATATTCTATTCATCCAGGTGTGACGAAGATGTATCGAGATTTGAAGTGAATTTATTTGTCACTCCCCGAGCCTACACCCCGGACGTGACCGGCACTCGAGAACCATTGCTGGTCCCAAGCAAATCCTTGGCCTGGCTTACTCACTCAACGGAAGACTCTATGCATATTTATAATGATCAATAGCACTATACTCACTTGAATAATAAAATACTAAGAATGCTTAAAAAGTCAAACATTCAACTTGGCCAAAATGGCAACTCAAGTCTTAACATATGAAATAAAAATATGAAGACAAGTGAACTACTAATTGTTTAACTGTCTATGAAGGCTCTAAAACAAAGAGGGATGTCGAGACAAGACCCCTGATCATTCTAACAATGCAATATTTAAAGCAAAGTAAAAGGGGTCCTCTGGAATGCAAGGAGGCTCACAAACTAACTCTGAGAGCACAATTGGATCAACGAGGCACTGGATGCTGATCCTGGTTACCTGTGTCTGTATCATAATAAGATGCAGGACAACTGACATCAGTACATTGAATGTACGAATATGCGAGTTGGAATGCTAAACATAACTTAAGCTAGAAAAGAATCTGAAAGAAACACTTACCTTGGCTTTACTCAACTCCCAAATAACTTAACTCAATATAAAGCAATAAACATATGCAATATATAGAAAGCTTGTAAAACAGTGGAAAACAACTTAGTTCGTTAAAGAAAAATGCAATAACCAACTCAACTTTACTCATAAAACAAAGTAATATAGTTTTTGTGGGAGTTTCTCTTACCGGCAACCACCACTATGAGCTTAAGTGGTGATACAACGTTTTACCCACGCTGCCAGAACTGTCCTATACTTTGTCGTCATATAGAACGCTTAACTAAGTGGATCCACAAGTCTATGCTAAAAGCATCTTAAGGAGAAGTCTAAAAAGTATGATCATTTACTACCCAAGATGGCTACATGGTTTATGGAGACTTCAGTTAATATGAACTCGCATCCCCATATCGGTGCTCAATACTCCTCCCAAAATATATACTTAGCTCATATGTTTCAAAAATCAAAACTTATTTCTTTGGTTTGAGATAATTACTCAAAACTTTATCTTAAAAGCTCTCTTGGAAATCGGTGTTTCCCTTTCTTTTCAAATGTGAAGACACTTTAAAATCTTGGGAATACTTAGTTCCCTTATAGATTTTTGAGAAATGAACTCAACTTTTTACTCTTTACTTAACTTGAAATGTAAGTCTTAAAACTAAGTTAAAACATTTGTGAAAGACTTTAGAAAAACTTTATAAACTTCTCTTGACTTGCTTCTTAACCTCTAGACTTGACTTTTAACTTCTCTTGACTTTGATCCTAACTTTCCTTGATTTGGATTATGAATTCAAGGTTCATGATATCATGTTTATGGATGATTTCATGATGTTTAGATGTACCTTAGAGTGTTGGAATAAACTAGAGAACATAGGTACATTGCTAAGAGACAAGTAAGAAAAGGTGGAGAAGAAATGGGAAGAACTGGCGTCCCTGGCGCTCTGAGAGGACCTAGGGGGCACTAGCCGGCGCAGCGCCCCAAGGGTGAAGGTTCAGAGGAACTTTTGGGGGGTGGTGGCTGGCGTGACGCCCCACCCCTTTCCCCAGATGTCCTACGACTTTTCTTGCTCGTTTTTCAACTCTAAACCCTCTAAACTTCAATGGTTCATTCCCCAAACAGTTAGAATCATTTATACCCTCAATATATGACAGATTCAAATCGAAATTACACCCGAAAATATGAATCAAATCGCAAGAAACTCCAACAACACAACCCACGAGAAATTCAAACGAAACTTTCAACAATATTCATCAAGAACTCAATATCTAAACTTTCAAAGACTTAAATTCACTGAATTAAATCATGCTTGGCGCGTGGGTGCACTAACCCAATGCTATGTGATCTCTCATACCTCGTAGGGATCACCCCTTGACGAAATCCATAAGTTAAACTCGACGATCTTGATGAATCTTGATTTCTCTTCTCCCTTCTCCTCTTTTTTGTTTTCTCCATTCTCCAAGCCCTAGCGTGAAACTTCAACTTTTCAAAACTAAATAAAATCTGATTTTACCCCCAATTAACTCCTAAAAACAAATTATAATACTTAGGTAAGGAAAAGACCAAATTACCCTTCCAAAATCCGGATTTTACTTTCCTTATTCAAACAACCCAACTTCCATAGGGCATAACTTACTCTTACGAACTCGGAATCATGCAAACTCAGCGGCGTTGGAAAGGTTATTCCAAGAGCTTTCCAACCATATCTATCCTGAGCTACTATTTATGGAAGTTTGAAGTTGACCAAAAACTCAACTAACATACTTCACAATTTTTCCAGAGTTTCATATACTTTCAAAAAATGATTCTTTCCCCAACTTTTAAATCTTTCCTAGTTATTTCAATCTGTGAGATGTTACAATATCTCCCCCTTGGGAACATTCATCCTCGAATGAGATTACTTTTACTAGGCTTAGGGTGTAATATCAGTCATACATTTCAAACACCCAACAAGCAAAGCAAACACAACATGGAATTTATAAATAAAATGCCAAGAAAAGGATTAGTACCTTGATTTGGAACTTCTCTGAATTCAAAGAGATGTGAATATCTCTTCTTCATATCCTTCTAAGCTTCCCAAGTAGCTTTCTCAACAAATTGGTTTCTCCAAAGGACTTTGACTGATGCTACTTCCTTAGTCATCGACTTGCGAACTTGGCGATCTAGAATCTGAACAGGAATCTCCTCATAAGATAAGCTATTCTTGATCCCAATATCTTCAGTTGGTATGATTAATAAAGGATCTCCCATCCACTTCTTCAACATGGAGACGTGAAATACCGGATGAACCGTTGCTAACTCTTGTTGTAGCTCCAAATCATAAGCTACTTTGCCAATCCTCTTGGCTATTCGATAAAGTCCAATATACCGGGGTCTAAGCTTCCCGTTCTTACCAAATCTCATAACACCCTTCATGGGTGAAACTTTTAAATACACCAAATCATCAACTTCAAACTCTAACTCTCTTCTCCTAACATCAGTGTAGGATTTTTGATGACTATGCGCTGTCTTCAACCTCTCTTGAATCACTTTCACCTTCTCCGTGGATTGATGAACTAGATCTGGTCCTATCAACTCTGCTTCACCAACTTCAAACCATCCAATAGGAGATCTACACCTTCTCCCATAAAGATTTTCATATGGAGCCATTTAGATGCTAGAGTGGTAACTATTGTAGGCAAACTCAATGAGAGGTAGGTGATCATCCCAATTACCTTTGAAATCGCTTGTGCACGCCCTCAACATATCCTGTAAGGTCTGAAAGGTGCGCTCCACTTGCCCATCAGTCTGAGGATGAAAAGTAGTACTCAAGTTCACCTTTGAACGCAAGCCTGTGCAGTAAATTGTGCACTTCTGTCTGAAATAATGTAGACCGAAACCCCATGAAGTCTTAACACTTCTTTAATATATAGCTTAGCATAATCTTCTGTTGAATGGGTAGTCTTTACTGGCAAAAAGTGGGTTGATTTTGTCATTCTATCGACAATCACCCAAATAATATCATGTTGCCTCTGAGAACTTGGTAACCTTGTGATGAAGTCCATATTAATAATCTCCAACTTCCATTCTGGAAGTTCTATATTTTGGGCCAAACCACCGGGCCTTTCATGCTCTACTTTAACTTGTTGGCAATCCGGACACTTGGCAACAAATTCTGCAATGCCTTTTTTCATGCTGCTCCTCAATAGACTTCTCTCAAATCGCGATACGTCTTTGAGGAACCCGGATGAATGGAATATCTAGAGCTATGAGCTTCCTCCATGATCCTCTCTTGGAGTCTATCCACAATTGGTACACATAATCTACCTTGATATCTCAATACGCCATCTCCCTCTTGTTTAAAAGCTAATTCTTTTGGTTATGAACATTTGCCTTCAATCAAGCAAAATAGGATCTTGATCTTGCTTTTCTTTTACTTCTTACACTAATGAAGATTAAGCCCCATTCATTACCACTACTCCTCTTTTTGGGGAATCTATTAGTCGGACTCCTAAGTGTGCAAGTCATTGCACATCTTTCAATAACTCTCTCTTTTATTCTGCAATATTGGTGGTACTACCCATAGACAACCTGCTTAAAGCATCAGCAGCAATATTAGCCTTACTTGGGTGGTAAAGAATACTCATGTTACAATCCTTGAGTAATTCTAATCACCTCATTTGTCTGAGTTTAAGCTCTTTCTGAGTAAACACTTACTAAAGACTCATGTGATCAGTGAATACATCAACATGAACACCATAGAAATAATGACGTCATATCTTCAAAGGAAATACTACAGCAACCAACTCTAAGTCATGGTTGGGTAATTCTTCTCATGGATTTTCAACTGTCTGGAGGCATAAACTATAACTTTGCCATGCTGCATTAGCACACAACCCAAACTAACTCTAGACGCATCACAATACACAACAAAACCTTGCATACCTTCTGGTAAGGTCAACACTGGGGCAGTAGTCAACCTCTTTTTCAATTCCTGAAAGCATTTCTCACAAGCTTCAGACCATTGAAACTTTATTGTTTTTAAGTCAACTTAGTCAAATGAGACGAAATGGATGAGGAACCCTCTACAAACCTTCTATAATAGCCAGCCAAACCCAAGAAATTCCTAATATCAGTTGGAGATATGGGTCTAGGCCAATTCTGCACTACCTCTATCTTTTGGGTATCACCTCTAATTCCATCACCGGAAACTATGTGGCCCAAGAACTCCACAGACTCAAGCCAAAACTCACATTTAGAGAACATAGCATATAACTCCTTATCTTTCAAAGTCTGAAGAACTATTATGAGATGGCTAGCATGATCTTCTTCATTCCTTGAATAGATTATTATGTCATCAATGAAGAAGATAACAAACATATCTAAATAATGTTTGAAAACTCTATTCATAAGGTCCATGAACGCTGGAGGTGCATTAATTAAACCGAACGACATGACCAGAAACTCATAATGACCATAACGGGTCATGAATGTTGTCTTGGGAATATCACATTCCCTTACTTACAATTGATGGTAGGCAAATCTGAGGTGTATTTTTGAAAAACAAGAAGCACCCTGAAGCTGATCGAAAAGATCAGTAATTCTCGAAAGAGGATACTTATTCTTGATGGTAACCTTGTTCAATTAGCGGTAATCTATATACATCCTAAGGGAACCATCTTTCTTTCTCACAAATAATACCGGAGCACCCCAAGGTGTGACACTTGATCGAATAAAACCCTTATCTATCAGATCTTTCAACTATTTTTTAAGTTCTTTCAACTCTGCAGGTGCCACCCTATATGCAGAATAGAAATAGGACTAGTATCTAGAAGAATGTCTATGCCGAAGTCTATCTCTCTCTCACGAGGGACTCCGAGTAGATCATCTGGAAAAACTTCTAGAAACTCTTTTACTATAGAAACTGACTGAATATGAGGTATCTCAACACTAGAGTAATTAACTCGGACTAAGTGATAGACACAACCCTTAGAAACTAAATTTGTTGCCTTAAGGTATGGAATGAGATGACCCTTAGGCACTGATGAACTACTTTTCCACTCTAAGACTGGCTCATTAGGAATTTGGAACTTGACAACTAAAGTTCTATAATCAATGTAAGCATAACAGGCATGAAGCCAGTCTATACCTAGAATGACATCAAAATCTACCATGTCTAACTCAATTAAATCAGCCATGGTGTCTTTGTGATTGATGAAAATGACACAATTACGATAAACTCGCTCAGCTAGAACAGACTCCCCAACAGGAGTAGAAACACAAAAGGGTTCACAGAGTTTCTCACGAAGAACATCAAACTTATTTTGCAACATAAGGGGTTACAAATTATAAACTTGCTCCTGGGTCTAGCAAAACATAAACATCAAAAGTAAAGACTTTAATCATACTAGTGACAACATCTAGAGAGTTCTCTTACACATGACGACTAGTGATTGCATAGAGGCGGTTTGCTCCACCGCTAGTAGCGGAAGTAGCTCCTCTAGGTGCAGCCCTGTCTGGTGGAGCAACTGATGATGATTGGGCTCTATTTCCATGATTTCCACCACCTTGCCTGTTCTTAGGGCACTCTTTCATGAAGTGACCCTCTTTTCCACACTTGAATCAACCTGTCTGCTATCACGACACTAGGAGCACAGTTACCTCCTTGTGCCGTACTACCCTAAGACTGTACGTCTAGCTCTAAAGTTCTGCGAATTCTGGCCATTATACTCACCTTTGTTTCTGGGTACAGGTGCACTAGCAGATGATGGAGCAGGTGCCTTTTGCTTTTGCTAAAAGGACGAATGGTTAACATTGTTTTTCTGCTACCCAGACTCATTCCTTGTCTTAGCTTTCTTATTTCTGAATTCCTCCCTATCCCTCAACTTCTCTTCCTCAACCTATTGTACATAGACCATCAACTTTGATATGTCCATGTCCCCAATTAACATAGCTTCACTGCCCTCTTTTCTTGATAGACGGGACAACGCAGAAACAAACATACTCATTCTACTCCTCATGTCCGCAACTATCTCCGGGGCATAACGGGATAGCTGGGTGAACCTCAACCCATACTCATGAACACTCAAAGAATCTTGATTGAGTGTGAGGAATACTTGTACCTTAGCCTATTTTAGTTCTCAGGGGAAGAAACCCCCCAAAAAAGCCTCCTCGAAACATGCCAAACTCACAGGTGGTGTATCATCAGCTCTACCCCCCTTCCACTAGTCAAACCAAGTCCTAGCAACAATCTTCAATTGATATGCAACCAGTTCAACTCGCTCAGTACCGGCAACATGCATAACATCAACTACCTTCTTCGGCTCTTCCATAAAGTTCTCTGGATCCTCAGTAGTGCTCAAACCAGTGAAACTTAGAGGATTCATCCTCAAGAACTCACGAATCCTTGAAGTATCAGTCACTTCATGTATAAATCCTCTCTGTTACCCAACCTGATTAGTCACAGCTTAACTAAGCATCCTTATCACTTCTCTGAATTCAGCGTTAGTGACTTCTCCTTGGGGTTGCACTTCAGGTGCCTTGGGTACCCCTTGCTTTTCAATATTACGCCAAGCCGAACAATCTCTGACAGCTCTTCGTGGAGGCATGATTATCTGAAAACACGCGCAAGCACGAATTAGAAAGAAACTTTTTACAGATCAAACTCTAACGCATGAAATAAGTATGAAAGAAGTGAGAATATTTCCTAAGTATCACAACCTCTTAATTATAGATGTGGTGTGCTTCACACCGATAAATAGGACTCTACTGACACGGCTTCATAGACTTCCTAGGACTCTTAAACTCTGTGTTCTGATACCATGTTTTGTCACGCCCCGAGCCTATACCCAGGATATGGTTGGCACTTGATAACCATTGTTGGCCCCAAGCGAACCCTTGGCCTGGCTTACTCACTCAGCGGAAGATTCAATGCATATTTATCGTGATCAATAGCACTATACTCACTTGAATAATAAAATACTAAGAATGCTCAAAAAGTCAAACATTAAACTTGACCAAAATGGCACTCAAGTCTTAACATATGAAATGAAAATGTGAAGACAACTGAACAAATAACTATATGACTATCTATGAAGCTTCTAAAACAAAGAGGCATGTCGGGACAAGACCCCCGATCATCCTAACAATGAATTATTGAAAGCAAAGTAAAAGGGGTCCTCTGGAATGCAAGGACGCTCACTAACTAATTCTGAGAGTTCAACTGTATCAACGAGGCACTTGATGCTAATCCAGGTTACCTGCGTCTACATGATAATAAGATGCAGGCTAGCTGGCATCAGTACATTGAATGTACGAGTATGCGAGTTGGAATGCTAAACATAACTTAAGCTTGAAAAGAATCTGAAAGAAACACTTACCTTGGCTTTACTCAACTCCCGAATAACTTAACTCAATATAAAGCAATAAAAATATGCAATTTATAGAAATCTTATAAAACATTGGAAAACAACTTAGTTCGTTAAAGAAAAAATGCAATAACAAACTCAACTTTACTCATATAATAAAGTAATATAGTTTATGTGGGAGTTTCTCTAACCGACAACCACTACTATGAGCCTAAGTGGTGATGCATCATCTTGTCCACGTTACCAGAACTGTCCTCTACTTTGTCATCATATAGAACGCTTAACTAAGTGGATCCACTAGTTTATGCTAAAAGCTTCTTACGAAGTCATCTAAAAAGTATGATCTTTTACTACCCATGATGGCTACATGGTTTATGGAGACTTGAATTAATATGAACTCGCATCCCCATATCGGTGCTCAATACTACTCCCAAAATATATACTTAACTCATATGTTTTAAAAATCAAAACTTCTTTCTTTGGTTTGAGATAATTACTCAAAACTTTAGCTTAAAGCTCTCTTGGAAATCGGTGCTTCCCTTTCTTGTCCAATTGTGAAAACACTTTAAACTCTGGGGAATTCTTCGTTCCCTTATAGATTTTTGAGAAATGAACTCTTTACTCTTTACTTAACTTGAAACTTAAGTCTTAAAACAAAGTGAAAACGTTTGTGAAAGACTTTAGAAAAAACCCTAAATCTATACTCAAAGTGTAAAAATAGTGTTTGGAATGATGAGAAGCTAAAATCCAGAACTCGACAATGTGGGAACTACCAAAACTTCTTTTAAAATTGCATGCATACATTCCCAGAATTTCAACTTCATAGTCACTCAGTGAAATAAGTCTGGCTTCGCCGACCTGTTTGGTGATACACCTAGTGCCCCTTTCATGGACTTCTTGGCTTGACTTTTTACCCTTTCTTGGCTGTAACTTTAAGACGTCAAGACCGGGATCGCCAACCTAGTCAATGACGCGCTAAGTGGTCCTCGTCTCACTGTTTTGGTTTGCCTTTTCACCACTTACACTATTAATTTTGGTGGGCTAAGTTGGCGTCGCCAAACTCTTCGGCGGCTCGGCGAAATACCCATTAGATCGCTAAGTTGGTATTGTTCATGGGTTGGATTTCTGGAACTTTAAGTGAGCTAAAAATCTATTTGGTGACTCGTCGAGTGGATTTGGCGAGTACTAGGATTGCTTTCCTTAAACTTCCTATGATTTTTCACTCTTTTTTTCCAGGTAATGTCCTTGTTTCTCTTTTGCCTTCATTGCTGCAAATTAGCACTTTAACATCAGTTTAGAGTATTAAATAGGTATTGAGGACACTAAAACTTTGAATATTAAGCCCTAAATAAGTCAAAATTTCCGACTCATAAGTATGTAAGCTTTCATAGTGTTGGACTTTTCCGCCCTCATACCAATCATGTAAACCTTTACCCATGAATCCATTCTTGAAGGTCATTATTGACTTCTTGAGAAGTTCTTGAGTTTAATTGATAATTGAGGTCTTTGAAATCCTTGTGGTGAGGTTCTTGAGAAATAGTTGAGTATATTGATTGAGTTTTGTGTGGGTTTCGCTGAAAACGTTCTGGATTTGTGAAATTAGACCTTAAAACTGAAGTGGGTATGAGTTGAATGTAGTTTGGGAGAGGAAGAAACGATCGGGCAAATATACGCACTCTGAAGGGATACAGACTTCACTGTCGCGGAGACATTTTGAAATTCAGTCCTCGCAAAAGTACCCCATCTCCACCTCGCGGAAGGGATACAGACTTCACTGTCCCAAAATTTAATTTCACGACAAAAAATTTAATCCCTCTCTGCGTCGCACCAGTTTTCTCCAAGTTATTTGCTCGCTCGTTTCTAATTATCAACTATCCAAACTACGTCTACTCATTGAGAAATCCTGTATATCCTAATTGTGATCCTTGAATTCATAATTCCAATTCAAGGTTGAGTTAAGAGTAAAGTACAGGTAGAGTTTGAGAAAGTCCCTTTAAGTCTTTTTGAAGAGTCTTATACAATTATTTAACTTGTTTCAAGACTTGAGTAAGTGAGTATGAGAATGAGAAGAGTGTACTCATGAGTCTACATTATTATTGAGATCCTTGACCCAAGTCGTTCATGCCCATAATTCCACACGAACTCCATAAATTGAGTATCTTTTAGAGGAGTTTTATCTTCAAGTTCTTAAGTATTGAGTTGTGTTGATCATGCCCATAATTCTTCATAAACCCCATGAGTCGAGCATTCTTTAGATGAGTAGTATCATTGAGTCCTTGATTTATGGAGTTGTTGATTACCGAGTATTGAGTTCTATATATGGTTATTTAGAACCTTGAATTGAGTCATTCATATCCATAATTCGGTATGAACCTTATTTTGAGAAGTCTTATTCAGTTAATTATAATTTCTTTTAAGACTTGAGCACTTGACTATGAGGATGAGGAGAGTTGAGTTTCATTTTTTAAAATCAATATATGGGAACCAAATATTCCCATGAGTAAATGTTTTTATATTTAAAACGAGGGAAACCCTTGATTTCCAAATAAGTTCATGAGGACTTTTGAGCACTTTCTCTTTTAAGAGAATCTTTTGAGTAATTATCTCAAATTGAGGAAGAGTTATGTTTTAAAACATATGAGCATGAGTATATTTTATTGGGAGTAGTATTGAGCACCAATATGGGGGAGAATTCAGACAACTTACAACCCCCATAAACCAACTGTGCCAACATGGGTAATTGGTCATACTTTTAGATGATTCCTTATTGCCTCTTAGCATAGCTTAGTGGATCCACTTAGTTGAGGATGTCTTATACTATGGCAAAGTATAGGATAGTTCTAGCAGCATGGGCGAGACGTTGTATCATCACATTGCTCATAGTGATGGTTGTCGATTAGAGAATCTCCATAATAGGAGTAATGAGTTTATTATTGTATTTTCATATACATTTTAGTTATTATCTACTGTTTTAAAAGTCTCATGTATATAGCATCTTTTATTGTTGCTTTCATTTTGAGTCGAGTATTTTGAGTTTGGGTTGAGTATCTTGAGCTTGAGTTGAGTAGCCTGAGTTGAGTTTAAGTATCCTGAGTTGAGTTGAAAATCATGAGTCGAGTTGAAAATCCTAAGTTGAGTTGAGTATTCTTGAGTCGAGTTGAGTTTTCTTGAGACATTTTGAGTTGAGACGAGGTGAGAATGTCTTCCTTATTATCCGTGTGAGCTTATACTTATGGTGCAAAGTTTCCCTTACATGCTCGTACATTCCATGTACTGACGCCATTTGGTCTGCACCAATTCATGGTGCAGATACGGGTATTCAGGGTCGTCAAGAGGTGTTTCGTTGGGGTCATATGATAATCCAATCATCATTGGTGAGGCTTGTTATACTCTAGAGGACTTCACCTTTACCTTACACTTAGTAGTTTTCAGATGTCGTGGGTCTTGTCCAGATATCCTTCTGTAATAGTAGATGTTTCATAGATAGACAGAGATGAGGAGTTTTCTATAATTTATTTATTTGAGTTGTTTTAAAAACTCTAAGTATATCCTTTGAATATTGTTCAGACTTTTTAAAGTTGAGTATTTGAGTTTTATGAATTTACATTCAGTTTTATGATTTTGTATGCTTGAGTTAGTCTTCCTCTTGTAGTTAGCCAGGATGAGGGTTCACTTGGATCCATCAATGGTTCTCAAGTGTTGGCCACGTACAAGGTGTAGACTCAGGTCATGACGTAGTTAGCCAGGATGAGGGTTCACTTGGATCCGTCAATGGTTCTCAAGTGTTGGCCACGTACAAGGTGTAGACTCAGGTCATGACAAAAATAACTTGAGAAGATCATTTTGCAAAGAGCCTATTGGTGAAAACATTTAATAAGTCATGTAAGTTAATATTTGTTAAAGTTGTAGATGCATAGTTAAGAGTCTCAATTGGAGATTGTTCGGGCATATATATTATTAATCATGTATTTAAATATTGTAATTCTAACAATTGTCATGACTAAAGGTCTAAGTGGGAGACTGTAGGGATTTATATTAGTAGTAATATGATTAGATATAATAATATATTATAAATAATTATTTTACTTAACTTTAGCAAAAATTTAAATATATCATGTATTCATTAATGTATTTGCTTACTTATATAGTAGGAAAAATTACAAGAATATTGAATTTAAGACATTAATTTACACGGTTAAAATCTAGTCTTTTTACTTACAACACTAATATTTTAATTACAAATATGAAAACCTATTAAAAATACATACCTACATGTTTCTATGCCTATTTTATTGGCTTGGTGGACTGATTTAACGAGACTCATAATTTATTTTATTTATTTTTTAAATCACAATCACAATTATATTTAGATATGTTCCTTTATTAAATACTAGTATACGTGCCCGCGCGTTGCGCGATTAGTTGATAAATGTAATCATAAATATTAATTTATTGAGAATTTAAAATTTTAACTTATTATAAGATTTATTTGAGAATGTTAACATTTAGCATTTTAATGTGTTATAATAGAACATTTATATAAATAAATCAATATATAAACTTAGTTCATTGTCTAAATTTGATAATAATTATATTTTATCATTATTTAATTTATTTATTTATTAAAATTATTTAAAAGGATAAATACTACCACCCTATCCATACTATCCTCTTGTTAGAATAATAAAGATATAAGAAAATTTAATAGTTAAATTTAAATAAAATAGAACTAAGAAAAGTCCTATCATAAGACTAAGAATACAACAAAAAAATCACTTGAATATTATAATGTAGGCATGTTATTGGAAACTTTAATTTTTTTCTTTTATTTAAAATAATTTAAAATTAAAATATATTTAAAACAAATTATTGTCACAAAAAAGTCAGCAGGAATTGAACCTGCACTGACTAAGCTGCATGGACTTTTTAAACATTTTATTGCATCTATATTATATTTTTAATTAAATATATTATTCTTAAATGGTTGCAAAGTAATGTATGAACTCTAACTCCAATGAAACAATTCCTAATAAATATTGATATTTTTTGGTAAATGCATATAGTTATTATTCTATGTTAAATTTGTTTAGCACAATTTAATTTAAATTCATATTGTATTTTACTTTCTCAATTTGGTAAAATTGAATTTATTTTTATATAAGAACCTCTAATAATGATTAAAATCTATTTGATTAACAAATTCTTCCAATAACAATTTGAATATTTTTTTTCCTCTGATCTTATAATTTAAATCATCACAATTTCAACAATATACAACATCAACATTTTAAAAATATTATGTAACCATTTTCCTCTTTCTTTTCATGGCTTCTCCGATTTTTACAATTAAAGAACATTTGTACAATTTTAATAATAAAATTCCTTATAGTTTTATATTTTATAGTAGAAAAAAATTAAATTTTATAAAATTATAGTATGAACATTGTAAAACAAATAAAGAACATGATCACAATAAAATTCTTAAACGTAAAAATAAAGAACACGATGACAACCAATCAAGCGCTTGAATGTGAAAATTGAGTAATCATGATAATTATATTCTTCATATAAGAGAACATAACTTTTGGTAAAGTTTATAATTTTAAGACAAAAGAAAAGAAGACTTAATTCTTAAATGTAAATACAATACTTTGCTTTGTTTTCATAGTTTCTAAGTCCCTGCAAAATAATCTTAATAGAAGCATTATTAACTATTAACTAATAAAAATTAAAATAAGACTCCAAAAAAACTTACATTAGCCAATTCTTAATAGAAGCAAAAAAATAATATGAATTTCAAAGTTATAGATATAAACAAATATTGATAAAATTCTTACCTGTTACCTGCAATTTACAAATAAAAAATAAAAAATTTAAAATCTCTTACATGCAATATTTTTTAGAAAAGATTGACACCTTTAGTATAGCCGATTTCTGGCAAATCACATTTTTCTTTTTGTTCATTCAAATTTTTATTTTTATTTTATTACTTTACGCAATTGAACTTGAAAAGACGAAAAGAAAAAAAGATACATATACGAACATAATATAGTGAAAAATCTTACCAATCATATCTACTGAGATGTTTGCTAGATATTTAAATTGTGTCAAAAATATTAATCGATAATATTTTTCAAAATTGAAATTATTGTTCCATATTTTGATTTGAAGAAACAAACAAAACTTACTACAGGGAAGGAATTCAGCGGGTCTTAGCATCATCATTGTCATGAGTTTTAGGTTGATTATTAATATAATTTTGGAAATTCAGAAAGTAAATTTTGTGTTGTAGATTTATTGAGAAATAAAATTGCTTCCATAAATCTACAACACAAAAATACAGTCTTTAAGATGGTGTTTTATAATGATAAGGTTAGTTATTTTTTGAAATTCAATTTATTTATTTTGAAAAGTAACTTTTTTTTTCAAAATTGCGACTCTTATATTATGTAAAAAAAAAACTGCATTTTTTAAATTTAAAAAAAGTGGAAGAAAACGGGACAATTGGTTTCAACTGTCCTTTTTTTTATTTTTTATTTTTTATCTTTTTCTATTTTTTATTTGACTTTTTAAAATGTAAAAAGTGTGGTAACTATTTTTTTTAAAAAAAACCGTACTTGTAGTTTTTTTTTCAAAACATTTTAAAATTTTAAATTTTATTTTTCAAAATTGAATAATTAAGAAATTTTGTGGTGCTAGCACGTGACACTTTTTCTTCTCCTAATATATATAGATAAATTTTAAATTTTATTTTTCAAAATTGAATAATAAAGAAATTTTATGGTATTGACACGTGACACTTTTTATTCTTCTATTATATAGATAGATATAGAATATATTTATAAAGTAGAGCAGTTCTTTGTTTTTTTTTAAAAAAAAATTAAAATTAATAATCACACTCATGTTTTGCAATGTTTATTTTTTGTTTTTCAGATTTAGATAATTAAATTTTTTAGTAACGTGGAGCAGTTCTTTGTTTTTTTTTTAAAAAAATTAAAATTAATAATCACACTCATGTTTTGCAATGTTTTTTTTTTTTTGTTTTTCAGATTCAGATAATTAAATTTTTTAGTTATTATCATATATTAATTTTGAAAATTATAAAATGATTATATCACGTTAATTTTAAGTAATTCACTAATAAATAAATTTAATATTTTAATTTCGAATTTAAGATAATTGCAAATAGTTGATTTTATTATTTAATCCTATTACATGTAATTAATAATTTTAAATTATTGAAAATATCTTGTATTTTGTTGTGCTGACATGTGTGGCTCTGATTCTAATTATTGACACGTGTCTATATTTATTTATTTAATTATTGATTATTAATTATTTAAAATACTGAAAATTTGTGGTGCTGAAATGTGTCATTTTTTCTTCTCCTTTTATATATAGATAGATGTGGATGAGATGGTCTATTATCAATAGGTTTCTGTATATAGAAAAAAATGGTTCTAGTTTTTTTTTTTATGTAAAATTTATTATGCAGAGGTTTTATTTTCTTCAAATAAATTGGCGGTTTATATTTTTTTGGTATTTGTAATTATGGTGCAGAATGATTTTTTTTTTATTTTCAAATAAATGGCAAATGAATTTGAGTTTATTTTAATATTGTTAAAAGTTATGTCGTAGAAGTTTTTTAAAGTTCCTATTTTTGGTCTTTGAATGATTTTATTTTATTTATTTTATGTATGAAATATAGTCTATTAAAAGAAAAGGAAAAAAATCTTTAAAAAACTGCTCATTTTTTAAAGGAATTTAATTTTTAAGTATTTTGTTGTTACTTGCACCTAAAACTTAGCATCATTATCTATATATCATGTATAATTTTAATTTTAGTTTCAATTTGAACTTTTATATTTTTAAAATTTATTTTTAAAAAAGGCAGTTAGCATTTTATTAGGAACAAAAATATTCATTTTATTTAAACAAAAAAAAAAAAAAAGATTACGTTAAAACAGTTTTTAACATAAACAATATTTTAAAAACTGTTTTTAATTTCTATATTTTTAAAAATGTTTTGTTATTTAAATTTTTATTTATTATTTAATATATCTACAAATTTTGTGATGCTGACACGTGTCACTTTTTCTTCTCCTTTTATATATAGATAGACTAGAGGAAGTGCCATTCATTTCCCCAATATATATATTTGTCAAAATATTTTATTAAATATATTCAAAGAATGATATATTTTACTCTTTTATTTATTACTCATTATGGAATGTGAGAGATATATATCAACTCAGACATGAAGGGAGTATGAATGTTCTTAAATACTAAAGAATAATCCTTATTATAGTCTTTGCGTTTCACAAGGTTTTTGGGTTTTGATTTGTCTTTTTCCTTTTCTTTTGAATTTTTAATTTATCGTCTTCGTCTAGGATTACTAGGACACCAAGTTTATTCAAGTCCTTAATATCCTCAGGTATATTCCCAAATTCAATCACAGCTTCCCCTATTAATTGATATACATGTCCTCACTATATATGATAATGATTTATGCTATGTTTTTTCTAGAGTAGGAAGATATACTCATTTTTGTTAGAAGAATTTTTATTTTCTTTTTTAGTATATGTTAATTCCACTTTCTCCTCTATTGTATCAATGGTATAAGAGCCATCACCCTTCATGTCAACCGTATTAGGAAGACGCGTGGCCACCCAAGTCAAAAAAGGGTGCCTCAGAAAAAGCTACCTACTTGTCGTAGTGTGAAAGGTACATAGTGTGGAACCGTCGAGGGTCTCCCACATTAATAACTAACTTTTGGGGTGTGGAAGAGTGGATTTAGATTCCCAATATTTATATATGAAAATTATTGTCGATATATATGATCTTGGGCAATGGATAATTTTTGTGTTGAGTTAGGCGCAAATGTTCGTTTTCTTTGTATAATAAAACGTAACATGATAATAAAATTTATGGGTTGCTATTTATAAATAGTTAATGTAGAGGTGGTAAAGGGTTTAAACAGGACTCTCAGTGCAATTATAGTTGTGGCCGAAGGAGATTAAGAAAAATAAATTTTGAGATAAACACTGGAATGTATACCTAATATTTGAATATATGATCTAAAACAAATTTTGAACCCCATTTGTCACTACACTAGTATCTTCCCTTGTGTCAAGGGGATTCAAAAATTTACATATAACTAGGAAGATTAGGTTTGCCTTAATTGCACAATATAATTTTTAAACGAAGGGGATCGAATTAACAACATTGTCAATACCTAGTTCTGCCACTTAATAATAGTGCTAACTACTAACTACCAATTCTAAATGGAACGGTCTTCTATAAGTAGTAGTAAGTTCAATATAATATATTGCAAAGCTGATCGTCTTCTTCTAAAATTTGAGGTGAAGTAAATTCAATTTTAATTCTAACTGCTAACTACCATTTCTAAAATTAGGGGTGAGGTAAATTCAAAACATAGCATTAATGGGTGGAAACCAAAAATGTGATGTACATGTTATTTTTTCATCCTAGGAATTTGATTTCTAAAGAAATGGTTTTTGAAAGCTAAGTATAAGTACGTAAGATTGAAATTTTTTGTGCTTCTACATACTGCCATTTCTGAATTTTTTATTTTTTTTTATCCTTCTTTCATCATAACCTTAAATCTGTACCTACTGAAAGGATTTGAGATCATATTAGGATTGAACTGTTGTAGGATCTATTAAAAAGAACCCTTCAAGGCCACAATTCATCTATTGTCATGAGTAATTGTAGGTTTTTAAAAGCTGTGAATGAAAAATGAAGAGTTGTCACTTTAATAAAGAGGTTTGACTTTTCTAACGAGTTGTGACTTTTATGAAAAGTTGTTACTTTTTCTTAAGGTTGGGATTATTCGGAAGGGTTGTGGAATTTTTAAAGGGATGTAACCTTTCTGATAAGGGACAATAAGCACTTGTTCACACTACCCTATGTTGTGTGTGTATATATATATATATATATATATATATATATATATATAGAAGGATTTCCTCTTAATTTTCAATAATGAATAAGGACTTTCTGGACTTCTTCTTTTTCTACTAAATCTAGTATACTCAATGCACTTTACTATTGTTGATGGTTTGCTGACACCACGATTTTAGGTACCAATACACCGGTGAGTAAAATCATTATTTCTGAGAGGATACATTCTGTTAACCTCGGATACTTGAAAGGAAGAATTTTCTTAAGGACACTGTGCATTCAGTGAACTCGATTTTCTTCCTTGAGAAAATTATTTTATTTATTATTTCTAATATTTCAAATTCTAGTTTCTTTACGGGATTTATGTTTCTTGTGTTTGAAACTATTCTTTAAACTAAGTCTCTTAGTAATATTTTCTGAATAACAATAATAATTTCACTTCAAAAGTGGCTTGAAACTTTAGGTGTTTATGTCAAGCATGATGTCATTATACACAAACATTCTGCTGCTCAACTATGTTGTTTATTTTTTCTTTTTCTTTTTTCCTTCGGAGGAAAATGCCTCTATAGGTTATGCTGAAAGGTCATACATTTATCTTCATTTGAAGCATATTTGTCTTGTTTTCATTCAGATTAGATCCAACTTTTGGCTTTTTTCCTTTAACTGCTTTTTTCTGTCTCTAATAGTTATTTCATATCCAAAAATGGTTTGCTTTCTGATGAGGACTTCTAATGTTTCTTTTTTTAGTTTTAGCCAAAAAAGGTAGTATCATCATTACCAATAGAGTTAGAGTTTCCAGCTAAATGTCAGCCAAGGAGGAGGTTGGGGAGAGTCGTGCACTTGTTGTATATAATGGGAGTGCATCTAGAATTAATGAAACTGGTCTTCAACTTTATCCAGTTTCAAAGTATGACTCAGCGGAGGTTTACCATATTCTCCTGTATATTGCACAAATGCTGGTGATAAGTGGGACTGGAGGGTAGGAAAAAAGAGTTACAGATTTAGGAACATTTAAGGATAGATATTTATATCTTCCGAAGTATTTTCAGGCTCCAAAATATGGAAAGAAAAATTCTTTCGAAGTAAGATTTCAGTTAAAAAGTATCTCAAGTCTAAGTATCATGTTATGGAGATAAATTAAATCTTTGCCTCATTCAGTTGGGTGATTCCTTCGAAGCAATTACCAAACTCAAGAGATTAGCTTCGACAAGGATCTTTGGTATGTAGGATGAAGAGATTCATTAGGTTGTTTGCATCAATTTTTTTTTAAAAGCTTACCTCATCTTTTTATTGACCTGATGCCAAATTTGCTTTTTCATTTGGATATTGATTTTGACTTAGATATGAAAGAGAGGACTACATCTTCAAGGACAGAAACACAACCTTTACTATCTGATTCTCCTATCAAAGTTATTACCTGTAAGGTTGGTAACAGAATTTGTAAGAGTTTGGTAATCACTGAAGCTGAGTTTGGTAAACAAGAACCAGACAGTTCTCCTACATTCCTCAAGAATGATTAAATTTCGTGCTTATTTGGATTTTGTCCACATATGTAGCCATCTAGTGTTTCTTCACATCGAATTTAACTATACCCATCATATTCCAAACTGATAAACTTACACCAAAGGATATAACTACACTCTTGGAAAAGAAATCCTTAATGTAACATGTATCACAAAGCATGGTCTCCAGTAAAGGTAACAATACTCATGCATTCCTCAGGTGTTATTGGATTTCGTGCTAATTTGGATTATGTTTTTATTTTTCTTCCTCTTCCTCTATTAGCAACTTTCTTCTCTTTCAGACGGAGAAGCTAATAACTACAAGAGAGTTGGATTTGCTAGAAAATGTGGTGGTGGTATACCTGCCCTTCCTGGTCGTGGTCCACTTCCATCAGATTGTGGGACAGAATTACCACCAAATGGAAGAACTATGATATTTATGTTGAGGCCTTGTGAATCACTTCCTTAAAACAGAGGTAGTATGTATATAAGAAGTTGCAGGGTGTTATTATCGCTTCCCACGACTTCCCGAGCTACCGAACCTCAGACCTGGAAACTTTTAGAACTACAACCTCAAGTAGGCAGAATCATGTAATGTTTATCCATTAACCTAGAAAAGTTTTTGTATTATTCATTTTGTAACACGATTCTACCTACTTGAGGTTGAAATTCTCAAAGTTACCATGTCTGAGGTTTGGTGGCTTAGAACGTTGTGGGAAGCGATAAATAACATCCACCAACTTCTTATTTACATACCACCTCAGTTTTTTAAGGTAGTGTTTCACGAGGCCTCGTCATAAATACCATAGCTTTTCCATTTGGTGCTAGCTCTTGCCCAAGAGCTGATGGAAGTGGATCACGAATAGGAAGGGAAGGTATACTACCTCCACCACCTGCTCCAGCAAATCCAACTTGCTTGTAGTTATTAGCTTCTTTGTTTGGAAGATATCGAAGAAAGGTACTACAAGAGGAAGAGGAAGAACAATAAAAAAGAATTCAAATTAGAACAAAATAATAAAGTTAATATAACATGCAATCAGTAAAAATAAGTAAACAAAATTACCCACGATAAAATGCACTAAATCAAAGTGTAATAAGATTCTGAATAAAATAGAGAAAAAACTAAAAAATAATGAGGAAATTAACATAACTGAAACAATATACACATTTTTTTAGAATAAAATATGGGAGTATAATAATAATAATATTTTAAAACTAGAGAAAGTAATAAGACAAAATAAAATAATAGCATTGACACATATTTGGTAGAAAACTTAAGCACAAAGTTAAATAAAAAGAATCGTAGTAGTTCAAAATAACAAGAAAAATTATTAAGTCAGTGGTGAATGACAAAATAATTAATGTTAAAAGAAATTGTGCAAAATCAACCTACTAACAACAATAATCAGTCATACAACAACACAACAAGAATGAAATAACATCTGAAATAGAACGAGTAAAATCAAGGTACCCAACCTTTATGGAGTTTATTGGAGAAACACTAGGCTGAAATGCAAACTTAGCAGCAAAAATAATATAAAAAAAGTAAAATAGAGATACAAAAGTCACCAAAGAAGAGGAAACCGAGGCAATGAGCCGGATATGGTTCACCCATGGTATTTGCGGCAAGGTCTAGTTTCTCAGTATGACGTTGTTAGTTATTGTACAACAAAGCTATTTTGCAGCTTTGATCTTGCCGGACTGCCTACAAAATAAATAGAAGACATGAAAATGGGAAAGAGGAAGGGAGACTGTGGTGGTGTGGGTCTATTTCTGATGG
Organism: Solanum verrucosum; assembly: GCF_900185275.1. Classification (NCBI taxonomy): domain Eukaryota; kingdom Viridiplantae; phylum Streptophyta; class Magnoliopsida; order Solanales; family Solanaceae; genus Solanum; species Solanum verrucosum. The sequence goes on from NW_026020354.1 coordinate 805,209, forward strand.
ATTTATTGGGGTTTTGGTGGGCTTTGGTTGGGGTTTTGTGATAGAATTGAGGTGGTTTCGGGTTGGTTGTTCTCCGACGTCGTTACTTTGCTGGAGAAGAAAAAGATAATTTAAGTTTTGGTGGTTGCCAAGGTTATTAGGGATTGATGGGTGTGGGTTTTAATGGAGAAGGAGACATTAGGGAGAAATAGTGTTTATATGGTGGTGGCTGCTTAGTAGAAACTTGTCGAAGACTATGAAAATGGAGGTGGTTTGGTTGGGGTTTCAGGTGTTGTTTTGCGGTGGATTTGAAGCTTGGTGGTGGTGGTGGCTGAGAGAGAAAAAAAGGAAGTAAAAGCTTTTAGGGTTTTGTCAATTTGTGAAACTTTACACCACAAATGAAAATTATTTTACCACCACTATTTTAAAGACTAAGAAGGACTTACATAGAAAACAAACAACTTTTATACAATATAATGGGCTAAAACCATGGGCTCAAGACCATGGCCCAAAATTGTTGGTTAATAAAATAGGTGTGTATCAATATATTAGGCTCTGGGAACGTGTGTTGCCCGTTTTATCCTTGTTAATGAGTTTTACGCTGTATCTTTATTAATTATCAAAAAATGTGCCCAACAATTCTCTATCCATTTTTATTTTGTTATTTGATTTTTTTATTTTTAACTTACTTGTGAGAAGATTATGTTTTGGTTCTCTAAACGAATGTATTAGAAATGCCAATGTCAAACTTTGAGAAAAGTGGTTGAAAAAAAATATAAAAAGGTTTAGATAAGTGATGTTTTTAAAAAAATTAATAATTTTGACGAACATGCGTTGCACATGAATATCAAATCAAATATTATAAAATTTAAAAATTAAGTAAACAATTATAAAATGAATGATAAATTATAACTTCGTATGAATAGTAGATGTAAACTTTCTTATGATTACTACTACAAGTTAGTTATTATTAAAATTTCTCAGTTACACCTCTTAAATATACTTTCTCCTCCATCCCTTATAGTGTATTACTTAGTTATTATTATATTTTTGGAGTTCATACTTTTGATATAATATAATATAAATAAATATTGATATAAAATGTAAAAGATATACTAAATTGAATATTTTAGTTGGAGTATTATATTAATTTAACATTTATGTTAGAGAGTGTTCAAATTTCATTGAACTTTGAGATTGTCAATGTCTGTAAATCAAATTTGAGTTTTGAAGAAGACAATAATAGAAATATTAAAAAAATCGTAGTTTAAAAATGAGAGGAATCCCCTCCATTTATAGTTAACAAAGGTTAGTATGAGCATGTGCATATTGTTTCTTATCACAAAAGTCACAACCCTTTGGAAATGTCACAACTCATCAAAAAAGCCACAACTCTTTAAAAAATTCATAACCATTCAATGTGAAATGATGTGTTCTTTTAATATAATATGTTATAATAAGAATAAACATAATATAAAATATAGAAGATATACTAAATTGGGTATTTTAAGAAAAAGAACAATGAAAAACTTTTAATAATTGTAGTTAAATAATTTCAGGGAAAAAGTCGCAACACTTTCAGAAAAGTCACAACCATTCAAAAAGTCAAAACTCATCGAAAAAGTCATTACTCTTTGAAAATGTCACAACCCTTCGGAAAAGTCACAACTCTTCGGAAAATTCGCAACCTGTAAAACGTCACAACACTTCGAAAATGTCACAACTAATCAAAATAGTTATATGTCTTTGAAAATGTCACAACCCTTTAATGTGAAAAGATGACTATTTTTTTATATAATATAATATAATATAAGTAAATATAATATAATCTAAAATATTGAACTATACTATATTTGTTGTTTTAAGTTGGAGGTTTTATAATAATTTAACATTTACGCTAAGTAGTTCATTCTTTTAAGGCAGTAAAGATAAAAAAGATAGATATAGATTTGTCTAATTTTAATTTTATATGAAATTTTAGAATATAAATAAGACTTTTAATTTAAGGATATGTAGAACATATAAAAATGTCTTTTAACTATCTGGTCTTAAAGATGTGCCCCCGCGCCCCAAGGAAAATAACGTTCTAATTAAAGTGACTAAAAATAAAAGCATAACAAATAAATTGGAAACGCAGGAGTACCTATTAAATCTAGTTTGGACTCTTCAAACATGTTTTTGATCAAATCCTTTTTCTTTTATACTTTGAGAGTTTGCACAACTTGAACACCAAGTTATAGTTTGTGCAACAAATAATCATTAGACTTCTTGTCAAGTAGAAGTTAATGCAAAAGATATTTATGGCTATGACAATGAGTGCATATTAATATCTAGATAGTCTTCTCGTTTGATGCTGAATATTTATATTCTCCTTGTTGAATCATTTTTTGTTGATATATCTAATTTACCCACAAAAACTTTAGTAATTGTATAATTGAACAGCTCTCATAATCTTCCTTGTTTTAAGAAGAATGATATAAAACTTACTAAAATTGTAGTTTAAAAATTTGAGTAAACGTCTCTATTTATAGACAACAAAGGATAGTATGAAAAGGTGTTTGTCTTGCCTTATCATATTAGTCACAACCCTTAAGAAAAATCACAACTTTTCAGAAATGTCATAAAGCATCGAAAAAGTCCAACCCTTCAAAAAAGTTACTATCCATCAATGTGAAAAAGGTGTCATCCTTTAATATAATATAGAAGAAATACATAAATTAATAAATTAATAAATTAATAAATTAATATATATATATATATATATATATATATATATATATATATATATATGCTAAATTGGTGTTTTAAGTTTGGTGTATTATAGTAATTTAACATTCAAGTTAGGGAGTTCATGCTTTTACGGTAGATATACTAAATTGGGTGTTTTAAGTTTGGGGTATTATAGTAATTTAACATTCAAGTTAGGGAGTTCATGCTTTTATGGTAGTAAGTATATAAGTATATATACAATATCTCAAAGTAAAATATGATAAACTTATTAGGGTGTTTTTATTCTTTGTTGTGTAGGTTGCTTTTTCGTTTGTTAAAGATTATTTCAAAGTGCTAAAATTACTTACAAATTTATGGTATCTGTAATTTTCAAATTATTATCTTTATAAATAAACTCAACATGAAGAGGTAAGAGGAAAAACATAATTGTCTTTAATAACTAATTATATGTGCAGATGCTAAACTTATCCTTTGAAAAGAAGATACTGAAATATTGTGAATTAAATACTACTACCTCCATCCAATTTTAATCGTCATAGCTTCCTTTTTTAGAGTCAAATTATAAAACTTTGACTAACATTATACAATGTATTTTTTCATCATATTGGTATGCAAAAAATTGCAATTCATAGTACTTTTCATATAGTTTTGAATATCTAATATTTTTTGTTTAAAATATCAAATATATATAATCCAATTTAACTTTAAAAATTAGTTAAATTGACTTTCAAAAAGCACAACATGAAAAATAAAAGTGAACGGGGGAGTAAACAAGTGCACTATAAGCAATGTTGATAAATCAATGACCATGTTATCAAACACCGATTAATATATATACATTGATCAGCCATGAACTTAATTATGTGTCATGACCCAGACCGTCGTGATTGGCACCCACACTAACCCTTCGGTGGGAGAACCACTACTATAACCCAAACCAAGCAACTAAACAACAAACTAAAGCATTTAAGGATACAAAACAAGTTAAATACTAAGGAAAGAAATAGGGAGTTCCCATAAACTCCAAAAAAAATTCTATCAACTAAACAAATGTGGAAGTAACACCAAGAACCTGAAAGTCAATGTATCAAAACATCTAAAGTTCAACAAGCCTAAACAAGAAGGGATACAGTCCAAACTAATGCACTAATAACTAAGTAGAAAGTCTAAGTCCGAAATGGTGGACCTATGAGAAAGAACCCATGGCAGCCCGGAAGAATTGGCTCACCCTTGAATTTGAACGATTACTGATTTTCTAAGAGAGGTATGTCAATAGCTGCTTAAAGATGCCATGTACTCAACAAACAAAGAGCAAGTGCAGTATCAGTGCACTGCCACAGTGTACAGGTAGGATCACACGGCTATCCCACTAAGTACAACATACATAAATCAATACAACAATATAATCACATGCATATATCGAACATATACAATATTATCAACATTTATGAACAACGTGCAACTTCACATTCCTCAAGATACACAATTATGACAAGTCATTGGTCCTTTCATGGAACCCAAACCCAAACAGTTAGCATACCGGAACATGGCAACCGATCCAAGTTAGTGTATCGGAACGCAACACCCGATCCATTCAACAAGCCACAATCACAAGTACATTCTCATAATCATACAATCAAGGTCATGATTCATGGCATTCATCAATTATATATCCTCATTTACAACAAATGTGATCAATAATGCAACATCCACATACATACATGTATCATAATGAAGCAAGACAAACATACATCACACAATCATAGAATCATAACCATCACCTACCTCGAAACAAGCTTGAAACACTAAGAAACTTGATTCTTCCCTTTTCGGATTCATTCCACTTTTTCTTGGTCTACAAACAACCATACTAGCACGAGAATCAATAAACAATCACTAATTACCCGAATTGCTAACAATTCTATGAACCCTAGATCATACCCATGATTCCAAGTATCCAAAATAGGGTTGTTTCCACCATAGATTCTAAATCAAACCCTCCTTCACCGATAAGTACCCATTAGATTATGTTTTACGGATCAAAAAATGGATTCAGGGAGTTAAAATGTTACCTTTATCCTCAAGAATGGTGAAAAACTGTCAAAAATCACTTGGGGTTTGTTCCTTAGCTCTAAAAACTGAAAAGTGCAGAATACAATTCTTTTGGGGTTTATTTACGACCTTATGTCGCGTCGGACCCGCCACAACGGTCCTTACCCCGCTACAGCGGCCCCGCCCTGGCGGCATAAATCCCGCCTCAGCGGCTTGCATGGAACCAGTACGCTATTTTAATAATTCCAAGACCCCCATTTCACAACACACATTTAACTAATGATGCTCAGAAAATACCATTCATGCTAAGATCGTTTCGAGTAGTTCTACCTATCCGAATTCAATTCCGTAAAGTCGTACGAATTTCTTAACGACTTATCTAACTACTCATGTAATCAAAATAATAATTAAATCACCCAATTTTTACCATATTTCCCTACACCTTAATGACTTCGATTTCATCGAAATCTGAACTAGGTTGGAAAATTCAACGTTACAACGACAAAGTTTTTCAACCAAAATTTTTCCACGTTGGCTTTTCTATAACGATAGAACCCGGTCATTATAATAGATACCAATTTACCCATCACTCAACCTCGAGTGACAACTTAGGAAAAATAGGCTAAAGAAGGGATGAAGTAGTACCTGAATAGATGAACAATTGGGGATACTTGTCTCACCCTCTTGGTCTCCCAAGTAGCTTCCTTAATTGGACGATGCTTTCATTGAACCTTCACGGACTTAATCTCCTTGGTCAAAAACTTACGCACAACACGATCAAGAATTGCCATCGGTTCCTCCTCATATTGGAGGTCTTTGTCTAACACAATTGAGTCCTATTTAATGATGTAATCCCCGTCACCATGATATCTCTTAAACATGGACACATGAAATACCGGATGGACACCCGATAGATTATGAGGTAGAGCCAATTTATAAACCACCGACCCTACACATTCAAGAATCTCAAAGGGAATAATGTATCGCGGACTTAGCTTGCCCTTCTGTCCAAATCTCATCACCCCTTTCATGGGTGATACCTTAAGAAGAACATTCTCACCGATTTGGAATGCCATGTTTCTTACCTTATGATCCGCATAATTCTTCTGTCTAATCTTGGCTTCTAGAAGATTAGTTTCAACACCCTTCACCATATCTTGAGCATCCTTCACTAAATCGACCCCCAATGGTTTCACATCTCCAGCCTCAAACCATCTTATGGGTGATCTACATCCCCTCAAATGGTGCCATATCTATGCTGGAGTGATAACTATTATTATAGGAGAATTCACACAAAGGTAGGAACTTATCGTAATACCCTCCAAAATCAATCATACTTGACCTCAACATGTCTTCTAACACTTGAATAGTCCTCTCTGACTGCCCGTCTGTCTGTGGATGGAAGGTTGTACCAAAAGTGAGTTGTGTGCCCAATTCATCATGTAATTTCCTCCAAAACTTGGATGTGAATTGGGTACCACGGTCTGAGATGATAGAGAGGGGCACCCATGCAACCTCACTATCTCTTTCACATAAACTGTAGCCAATTGTTCAGCATTATAATTTATTCTTATCGGAATAAAATGGGTTGACTTAGTCAATCTATGAACCACTACCCAAATAGAATCAAACTTCCCCAAAGTCTTGGGAAGACCAACCACAAAATTCATGGCTATCCTTTCCCACTTCGATTCCGAAATTGATATTCTTTGAAGCAAACCTGCAAGCCTTTGGTGTTCAAATTTCACTTGTTGGACATTTTGACAGTTAGCCACAAATTCCGATATATCTTTCTTCATGTCCGGCCACCAATAATGTAACATCTCACAGATTGAAATAACTAGGAATGAGTTAAAAGTTGGGGAAAGAATCATTTTTGGAAAGTATATGAAAGTCTGGAAAATTGTGAAGTATGTTAGTTGAGTTTTTGGTCAACCTCAAGAGGCCATAACTCGTAGCTCAAGATGATTTAGGTGTTTTTCCAGATATGGTTGGAAATATCTTGGAATAAGCTTTCCAACACTGCTGAGTTTGCGCGATTTCGACTTCGTATGAGTGATTTATTACCTTTTGAAGTTGGGCTGTTTGAATAAGGAAAGTCTAATCCGGATTTTGGAAGGGTAAACTAGTCTTTTCCTTAGCTAATTATTCTAATTCGTTTTTAGGAGTTAATTGGGGTAAAATCAAATTTTATTCAATTTAGAAAAGTTGAAGTTTCACAATAGGGCTTGGAGAAATGAGAAAGGAGGAGAAGGGAGAAGAGAAATCAAGATTCGTCAAAATTGTCAAGTTTAGCTTGTGGATTTCGTCAAGGGGTGATCCCTATGAGGTATGCGAGATCACATAGCATTGGTTTAGCTCACCCATGCGCCAACCATTATTCAATTCAGCGAATTTAAGTCTTTGAAAGTTTAGAAATTGGGTTCTTGATGAACATTGTTGAAAGTTTCGTTTGAATTTCTTGTGGGTTGTTGTTGGAGTTTATTTCAATTTGATTCAAGTTTTCGGGTGTAATTTCGGTTTGAATCTATCATATATTGAGGGTATAAATGATTCTAAGTGTTTGGGGAAGGAACCATTGAAGTTTAGAGGGTATAGAGTTGAAAAATGAGCCAGAAAAGTCGTAGAACACTTGGGGAAAGGGTTCGGGTATCGCGCTAGCCAGTGCCCCCTAAAAGTTCCTCTGAATGTTCATCCTTGGGGCGCCACGCCAGCCAGCGCGCCCTAGGTCTGGTAATGAACATCAAAGGCTAGCGCCTCGCGCCTCTCAGAGCGCCAGGGACGCTTGCTCTTCCCATTTCTTCTCCACCTTTTCGTACTTGTTCCTTAGTAGATTGTTACCTAATGGAGAATATAGTTGGTAACAATTTCTTGCTTTTGATGATGTTTGGATAAAATCTCCATTCTTGGGGGCGTGATTTTGTAATTGAATGTTTCAATTATCTTATTGGTGTTATTGTTGATTTGAAGTTAGTTCAATTAATAGTTGAGTTTTAATTGATGAATTGTAGTTGCAAATGAAATTCTAGTTTAGCATTTTAATCTTGCTTGAGAAAGAAGTATTAGAGTTAAAACTATTAGTTTATGATTATAGTGATTGGGTTATTATAGACTTAGCTTGAGAAAGTGGGTCTAAATTCAATCCTACCAATCTAGCTTGAAAAAGTAGATTGATTGAGGTATTGGGTTGTTCATAAGTGTTATGCTTGTCGAGGTTCGAAAGAACTCGCTTGAATCGTGATAGTTCATTGAGACATGACTATTGAACCTAAAGCCTAGCCTACCAACTAAGATTCAACGACTTCTAGTAAATAATATTCACCCATTTTACGAAATTGGCATTCAATTGATCACAGTCCCAAGAAATCCTCCCTACTTGTTTATTCCCTGTTGTTCGTAGTATTTATATATTTGTTTACTATAATCCCTCCATTTGACATTAATTATCAACCCTATGTTTTTTTATTTTATTGTTTCGAAAATGTCTACATCTACAAATGATTAGACCACCATTTTACTTCTTAATCAAATTCTTTACCCTATCACTCCCCGTGGGATCGGCCCCAACTCATAGTTGGGTTTATAATTGTTAGCGACCGCCTACACTTAGAATCAGATGAAGTGTAGTTGAACGTTATCAAAAATGGCACCGTTGTTGAGGGATGTTGTTTAGAATTCTATTAGTAAAGTTTAGTTGTGAACTAATATTGTTGTTGTTGAATCGACTTATTTTTGTTCGTTGTTGAAGATATGAGTGTTAACAGGAGCAATGCTAGCCAACTTGCTCATAATGATGGAATCAGTAATTTGCACAATGTCAATGAAGATTAGTTAGGAAGTGCGGGTGCTATTTAATTGCCTCTGACTGTGGGCGACACGGTGTTTCATGTGACCAACACTATGTTGCAGTTGTTGCAAATGAAGGGTCTATTTGGAGGTCATGCTACTAAGGATCCTCATGACCACATTTGGAACTTTGTGAATGTGTGGTCCATTTTCCTTCAAGAATATCACACAAGAATCGGTCCGACTTCGGTTGTTTCCCTTTTCTCTAATGGGGAGGCAATGAAGTTGTTGGTCGAGTTTCCAAGAGAATCAATTACTTTTTGGGAGGAGCTCACCGAGGCATTTTATGTAAGGTTTTTCCCTCCCTCGAAGATAGTGAAGTTGAGGGACCATATTCAGAACTTTAAGCGAGTGGATAGGGAACCACTTCATAAGACATGGTTGAGGTTTTAGAAGCTGCTGCTCAAATGTCCAACTCACGGACTCCTAAACAATGTGTTGTTACAATACTTCTAATGGAGCCTCGACTCAGTCAACAAAGTTGTGGATGACCGGCTTGTTCGGGGAGGAATCATGCAATGACCGTTTGATATAACATCTACTCTTTTTGATGAGATAACAAAAATCAACCGAGCTTGGTACACTAGAGAAGATCAACTGTCTCCTTTGAATTTTTGAATGAAACAAGAGCACGTGGAGAAAAACCAAGAGCGAGATTAAAACATGAACAAGATGATGTCCCAATTGGAACACACTTAGGAAGGATGGACGGAGAAGTCACAAACAAGATTTGGCTAACAAAAATAACTTTTAGAGAAGAGAAGATGACTATGATATGTGTTACATGCACATGGGTGATAGCCCGAGTTCTAGGGACAGTTCTGGAAGCTTTCGGGTGGATGATTTGTTATCCCGCATTCTGAAAAAGGTTGAAGGATCCAACAAAATGCTTAAAGAGATGAAGGTTGACTTCTCATCCTTGAATAATAAATTAAACTCTCACTCGGAACCTATCAAGCAACTTGAATGTCAAATGAGTCAACTTTCAGCCCAGTTAGAGTCCAAGCCGCTAGAGAGGTTTGCAAATGATATGATGGTGAATTAAAAGGTTAATCATGATTACCAAACTCCTACAAATTTTGTTACCAGCCTTATAGGTAATAACTCTGATAGAAGAATCAGATAGGAGAAATATGCTTTGTCCGATCTCCTTTCATTATATCTTGCCTTCAATTTAGCTATATATTATTTTCATATATGGTGGCTGGAATATCCTTTTCAGAAAAAATACACTCTTTCTTAATATGATAGATCATGATTCCTACCAAATACACTCCCAACTTACTTCATAGATCAATATTATTTCTACATGACTTGAAGAAGTGGTTACTAATGTTTGATTTTTTGAATGCCGAGATATTGTTGTGCCTCCATATGTAAATAAATAGTCCATTTGTGATCGAGATATATGCGGATCAAATGAATATTTTGCATCCACATAATCAAATCATTTTTGACTCGGAGATTGATCATTTCAATTTTTTTGAAGCTCGTCTTTTCTTCTCAATGAAAATCACACATGTTATATGTGTTGAGTCACTTGTTTTGTTAGTTTCTTGTCATAACGTGAGTGATAATATGACAATCATTTTACATAATTTTTTTTATGTATATCAAATTACTAGTCTTCTAGCATTTGTATAACTAGCAATCTGTAAGTGCACCAATTGCACTAATACATGACATTTGAAATCATTTTCATGAGATCAAAAGATTCTTTATTTCTGTTAAGAAGTCTCAAAACCATTGGGTACTCAATGGAATTGCTTTAAGACATTTTAAATCCTTCAAGGTAAATCCTTCAAGGATTTTCATATAACCTCCATCGTCTAGTTAGACATAATAAGCATTCATTATACATATTCAAGTATTTAATCTATTTCTAGACTGAAACAAGTCTCATTGCATCCACCACCGGAGAATATATTTATCTCCATTTTATAATATCATGTTTTTGCAAAAATCTTTTATGCCCCGAGGAAAAAACCGCACTTATATCTTACAATTATACTTAAGCACAAAGATTCATTTGTACCACACCGACATTATATTTTGATTTATGAACTAGTTCATTTTATTTGGCCAATCATTTATTTTTCCATACTGTATGAGAAATTTGAATTTAAGATCCTCATAACAATTTATTGCATTGAGTGTTACTTTATACCAAAGATAACATCGACGGTCATTTTGATATCGATTCCAATATGACATAAGTTTTTGAGATCTCTTTTTTTCATCATTTTCAGGCACTTAAATCTTTGCCAAGGTTTTGTGAAATGTTATGTCATGGTGCTCTTGTAAAGCACTTGCGTCTTTGTCATGATCATTTTGATAATTTTGTCCTCTCCTTACTTAAAGAGTTTTACATTTGGAATCGATTGGTCTATCACAATTTTAATGTACCATATAATTTATCCTTCTAGGACCATTTATTAGAGCATTTGCGGCTTAATTAAAATATTGGGTCAGCAAATACATCTCAAAAATTATTTGCAACATTTGCAAATGAATTATCTCTTGAACTTCAAGTTCATATTTTTTAACGAGGATCTAGATAATTTATCCCACACATAATTTTTACCTACTAGTCATATTTCCCCCTTATGTTAGAAAATCTAACATTGTCACGACCCAACCCACTGGTACGTGCGGGCACCTACATACTAAGTAGGAGAACCCTCTTATCCCAATAGTTACAACATGCGAAAATTAAATAAAACGGGAATAAATATACTAACAAAATTTTATAAATAAGAACTTTTAACGCATTTCACCAGGCCCGTGAAATGAGTTGACTTACAAAATTCAATAAGATTGGGGATATCACAATAAAGGGAGTCTCACTAATTCTTTTATTGTGGATATGAATATGTAATTCTCCTCCGAATATTAATGATGAAAGGTTGGTTTGTTTACTTGTAATTGCAAAAATCAATATATATTGGATCCATTGATATGTGTTTTTTCTTTCATCTACTGTAGCTTATGCATCGTGACAGTTGAAGGTGCGTGAGAGGAATTATCCGACATATGATTTGTGGTTGGCAATGGTAGTGTTTGCTCTTAAGATCTGGTGGCATTACCTCTATGGTGTCAAGTGTGAAGTGTTTACTGATCATCGTAGCTTGCAACATGTTTTCACTCAAAAAGATCTGAATTTGAGACAGAGAAGGTGGATGGAGTTACTCAAGTATTATGATGTGACCATCCAATATCATCCGGGTAAGACTAATATAGTGGCAGACGCACTAGGTCGAAAAGCAGTGAGTATGGGTAGTTTGTCTTGCTTGAGTGCAACTAAGTGACCTTTGGCTAAGGAAATCCAGAACTTGGAGCCTAAATTCATGCAGTTGGGCATCTCAGAAAAAGGTGGGGTGTTAGCTAGCATTGAGGTTATGGCCACGTTCATTAAGGAGATCAAGGCCAAACAGTTTGAGGATGAAAATTTGAATGAGCTTAGAGAGAAGACTGTGATTGGTAAGGCACAAAAGATTACTCTTGATGCGAAAGGTGTGCTCAGTTTTAAAGGAAGCATTTGTGTTCCTCGAGTTGATGACTTGATTTAGAAATGATTGACAGAATCCTATGGTTCGCGATATTCCATTCATCCGGGTGTGACCAAGATGTACCGAGATTTGAAATGAATATATTGGTGGTCGGGCATGAAGAAAGATATAGCGGAGTTTGTGGCTAAGTGTCAAAATTGCCAATAAGTAAAGTATAAACATCAAAGGCTGGAAGTGGGGAAGGATAGCCATGGCTTTTGTGATTGGTCTTCCCAAGACTTTGGGGAAGGTTGATTTTATTTGGGTAGTGGTTGACAAATTGACTAAGTCAACCCATTTTATTACGGTCATAGTAGATTATATTGTTGAAAAATTGGCTAAGGTTTATGTGAAAGAGATAGTGAGGTTGAATGGGGTGCCCCTCTCTATCATCACGGATCGTGGTACACAGTTTACCTCCAAGTTTTGAAGGAAATTACAGGATGAATTGGGCACACAACTCACTTTTAGTACAGCCTTCAATCCACAGATGGACGGACAGTCAGAAAGGACTATTCAAGTGTAGGAAGACATGTTGAGGGCATGTGTGATTGACTTTCGGGGACATTAGGATAGTTATCACTCCAGCATAGATATGACACCATTTGAGGCACTTTGTGTGAGGGGATATAGCTCACCCATAGGATGGTTCGAGGCTGGAGATGTGAAACCTTTGGGGGTTTATTTAGTGAAGGATGCCTAAGATAAGGTGAGGAGTATTCAAGCTAAGCTTTTAGCAGCCCATAGTAGACAGAAGAAGTATGCAGACCATAAGGTAAGAGACATGACATTTCAGACTGGTGAGAATGTTCTTCTAAAAGTATCAACAATTAAATGGGTGATGAGATTTTGCAAAAATGGCAAGCGTAGTCCTCGATACATTGGTCCCTTTGAGATTCTTGAATGTGTAGGGCTAGTGGCTTATAGATTGGCTTTACCTCCTAATCTATCTGGGGTTCATCTGGTATTTCATATGTCCATGTTGAAGATATATCATGGTGACGGGGATTACATCATAAAATGGGACTCAATTGTGTTACACAAGGACCTTCAGTAAGAGAAGGAACTAATTGCAATTCCTAATCATGATGTGCCTAAGCTGAAGACCAAAGAGATTAAGTCTATAAAGGTACAATGGAAGCATCGTCCAGTTGAGGAATCTACTTAGGAAACCAAGAAAGATATGCGAGACAAGTATCCCAGTTGTTCGTTGATTCAAGTACTACTCCATTCTTTCTTTAGCCTATTTTTCCTAAGTTTGTCACTCGAGGACGAGTGATGGGTAAATTGGTATCTATTGTAACGACCGGTTTCCGTCGTTAGAGAAAAGCCAGCGGGGAATTTCGGCCGAAAAACTTTTTCCTAGTAACTTGGAATTTCCCAACCTAGTCCAGATTTGGATGAAATCGGAGTCAATAAGGTCTAGGGAAATCTGGAAACAATTGAGCGATCTAATTATGACTTTTATCACATGAGTAGATAGCTAAGACATTATGGAACCCGTGTGACTTTTCAGAATTAAATTCGGGTGAGTAGAACTCCCGAAAATGATCTTAGCATGAACAAGTAGTTTCTGAGTGTCATGGGATGAAGGTGTGTTTTAAAATGGGGGTTTGAAACTCTTGAATCTACTCACTGGTTCTGTGCAATCCACTGTAACAGGATTATTTCCGCCAGGGCGACGCCGCTGTGGCGGGATGGGGACCGCCCTAGCAGGCCAGTCGCGAATTAAGTCGATAATAAACCCCAAAAATGTTCTATTCTGCACTTTTTGACTTTGAGAGCTAAGGAACGACCCAGGTGTTTTCCACTATTCTTGAGGCTAAAGGTAAGGTTTTCACTCTCCAAATTCATTTTTCTATCCGTAGAACTTAGTTTCATAAGTATTTACTATTGGGGAAGGGGTTTGGAACTATTTGGATGGTGGGAAAAGCCCTAATTTGGATATTGGGATATGTGTTTGATATAGGGTTGATAGTATTGACTCTAATCCAATTAATTAGTCATCGTGTATTGATTTCCGTATTATATTGATTGTTTATAGACAAAGAACAAGCAGAAAGAATCCGGAAAGGGAAGAATCATGTTTCTTAGGGAATTGAAGCTTTCTTCGAGGTAGGTGAGAATTAAGTTTCTTAGGGAATTAAAGCTTTCTTCGAAGTAGGTGATGCTTGTGATTTCATGTTGTGTGATATATGTTTGTTCTTGCTTCATTATGATACATGTATGGATGTGAATGTTGCGTTATTGATCACATTAAGCGTAAATGAGGATAGGTGAATAATTGAATGCCAAAAATCAAAACTTGATTGTATGATTATGAGAATGTACTTTGTGATTGTGATTATGGCTTGTTGAATGGATTGGGTGTTGCGTTCTGACACACTAATTGGATCGGTCGCCACGTACAGGCATAAACATTGGAACGGGTGTCACAATCCAACACACTAACTTGGAGTGGGGTACCACATACCGGTACGGTAACAGTTTGGGTGTGAGTTCCATGAGAATACCATTGACTTGACAAAACTGTGTACCTTGAGAATTGTGAAATTGTATGTTGTTCGGTGTCTGCATGTTATTATTATGTTGTAATGGATTGTCTATGTTGCACTTAGTGGGATAGCCATGTGATCCTACTAGAACACTGTGGTTGTGTACTTATATAGCACATGCTCTTTCTTTGTTGAGTACAGGACATCTTCAAGCTGCTACTTACAGACCTCATTTAGAAGATCAGTGATCCTCATCGAATTCAAGGGTGACCTAGTTCTTCCGGGCTGCCATGAGTTCTCTTTTCGTTTATGTCTCCATTTCAGACTTAGACTAGTACATTAGGATTTTAATATGTTTAATTGGGTTGTACCCATTTTCTTAGACTTGTTGAACTTTAGATGTATTAGTACATTGACTTTCAGGTTCTAGGTATTATTCCGCATTTGTTTGATTAGACGTTTGGAGTTTATGGGAACTCTATTTTTCCTTTAACATTTAAACCTGCTTTCGTAACTTTAAATGCCTTAGTTTTGATTAAGTTGTGTAATTATTTCGTTAGCTAATTAGTATTAATGGTTGTCCCACCGGAGAGTTAGTGTGGGTGCCAATCACAATGGTCTGGGTCATGACAACTTTCCTTTGATTCAACAAGGAGAATAGAAATACTCAACATCAAACGAGAAGGCTATCTAGATATTAATATGCACTCATTTTCATAGGCATAAATATCTTTTGCATTAACTTATACTTGACAAGAAGTCCAATGATTATTTCCTGTACTAACTACAACTTGGTGTTCAAGTTGTGCAAAGTCTCAAAGTATTGAAGAAAAAGGATTTGATCAAGAACTTGTTCGAAGAGTCCAAACTAGATTTAATAGGTACTCCTCCGTTTTCAATTTATTTGTTGTACTTTTATTTTTAGTAAGTTTAATTAGAATGTTCTTTTCCTTGGGGCTCGGGGTCGCATCTTTAAGAACAGATAGTTAAAAGACATTTTTATATGTTTGACATATCCTTAAATTAAAAGTCTTATTTATATTCTAAAACTTCATATAAAATTAAAATTAGAGTAATCTATATCTATCTTTTTTATCTTTACTGCCTTAAAAGAATGAACTACCTAGCGTAAATGCTAAATTACTATAAAACCTCTAACTTAAAACAACAAATTTAGTATACTTCTATATTTTAGATTATATTATATTTACTTATATTATATTATATCAAAAAACAGTCTTCTTTTCACATTAAAGGGTTGTGACATTTCAAAAGACATATAACAATTCTGATTAGTTGTGACCTTTTCGAAGTGTTGTGACTTTTTACAGGGTTGCAACTTTTCTGGAGAGTGGTGACTTTACCAAAGAGTAAAGACTTTTCCGATGAGTTGTAACTTTTTGAAGGATTGTGACTTTTCTAAAGCGTTGTGACTTTTTTTCTCAAATTATTAAACTACAATTTAGTATATATATTATATATTTTATATTATAATTATTCTTAATATAATATAATATATTAAAAGAAGACATCATTTCACATAGAATGGTTTTGAATTTTCTAAAGAGTTGTGACTTTTTCGATGAGTTGTGACATTTCCGAAGGGTTGTGACTTTTATGACAAGAAACAATACACACATGCTCATACTACCCTTTGTTAACTATAAATGGAGGGGATTCCTCTCATTTGTAAACTATAATTTTTTTAATATTTATATTCTTGTCTTCTTCAATACTCAAATTTGATTTATAGACGTTGACAATCTCAAAGTTCAATGAAATTTGAACACTCCCTAACATGAATGTTAAATTAATATAATACTCCAACTAAAACATTCAATTTAGTATATCTTCTATAATTTATATCAATATTTATTTATATTATATTATATTAAAAGTAAGAACTCCAAAAATACAATAATAACTAAGTAATGCACTATGAGGGATGGAGGAGAAAGTATATTTTAGAGGTGTAACTGAGAGATTTTAAGAGTAACTAACTTCTAGTAGTAACCATAAGAAAGTTTACATCCACTATTCATAGGAAGTTATAATTTATCATCCATTTTATAATTGTTTGCTTAATTTTTAAAGTTTATAATATTTGATTTGATATTCACGTGCAACACACGTGCGTCAAAACTTGTAATTTTTAAAAACATCACTTATCTAAACCTCTTTATATTTTTCTTTTCAACCTCTTTTCTCGAAGTTTGAGATTTGCATTTCTAATATATTCTTTTAGAGAACTAAAACATAATCTGATCACAAGTAAGTTAAAAAAAAAATCATTTGATGAAGTTTAAAATAACAAAATAAAAAATGGATAGAGAATTGTTGGGACATTTTTTTTATAATTAATAAAGATACAACGTACAACTCATTAACAAGGATAAAACGTGCAACACACGTTCCCAGAAACTAACATATTGATAAACTCGTATTTTATTAACCAATGGTTTTGGGCCATAGTGTTGAGCCCATGGTTTTAGCCCATTATATTGTATAAAAGTGGTTTGTTGTCTATATATGTCTTGCTTAGTCATTAAAATAGTTGCGGTAAAATAATTTTCATTTGTGGTGTAAAGTTTCAAAAATTGACAAAGCCCTAAAAGCTTTCTCTTCCTTTTTTTCCCTCTCAGCCACCACCACCACCAAGCTTCAAATCCACCAGCAAAACAACACCCTAAACCCCAACGAAACCACCTCCATTTTCATAGTCTTCGACAAGCTTCTACTAAGCAACCACCACCATCTAAAGACTATTCCTCCCTTCCGTCTCTTTCTCCATCAAAACCCACACCTATCAATCCCTAAATAACTTCGGCAATCACCAAAACTCAAATTCTCTTTGTCTTCTCCGGTAAAGTAACGACGTCGGAGAACAACCCACCTGAAACCACCTCAATTCTATCACAAAACCCCAACCCAAGCCAGCTAAAATCCCAATAAATCCTTCAGAAATATACCCACACCACCACTGTCTCCCTTCCTCTTTCCCCATTTTCGTGTCTTTTATTTATTTTGTAGGATGTCTGGAAAGATCAAAGCTGCAACATACTTTTTTTATACAACAACAAACAATATCACACTAAGCAACTAGACCCTGCCACAAATACCATCGGTGAACCATATCCGGCTCACTACCTTGGTTTCCTCTTCTTTGGTGACTCATGTATCTCTATTTTACCTTTTTTATATTATTTTTGCTGCTAAGTTTGGACTTCAGCCTGGTGTTTCTCCAATAAACCCCATAAAGGTTGGGTACCTTGATTTTACTCGTTCTATATCATATTTTATTTCATTCTTGTTGTGTTGTCGTATGACTGATTACTGCTGTTAGTTGGTTCGTTTTGCTCAATTTCTTTTTCCATTAATTATTTTGTCATTCACCACTGACTTAATAATTTTTCTTGGTATTTGAACTACTGTGATTCTTTTTATTTTACTGTGTGCTTAAGTTTTCTACCAAATATGTCTCAATGCTATTATTTGATTGTCTTATTACTTTGTCTAGTTTTAAAATTTTATTATTATTATATTACCATATTTTATTCTCAAAAAATGTGTATATTCTTTTAGTTATATTAATTTCCTCATTATTTTTCAATTTTTTCTCTATTTTATTCAGAATCTTGTTACACTTTGATTTAGTACATTTTATCGTGGGTCATTTTGTTTACTGTTTGTTACTGATTTTATGTTATTTTAACTTTGTTAATTTTATATGGGAAACCTGTCCACATATGTAGCCATCTAGTGATGCTTCACATTGAAGGTAATTGTACCCATCACAGTCCAAACTGATAAGTTTAGATCAAAGGATACAACAATAGTCTTGGCAAAAAATAGGCTTACTGAAACAGAAATCACAAAGCATAGTCTCCAGAAAAGGCTAACACTGTTCCTGCATTTCTTAGGTATGCTTGGATTTTGTGCTAATTTGAATTCTGTTTTTATTGTTCTTCCTCTTCCTCTTGTAGCAACTTTCTTCTCTTCCAGACGATAATTCCATTTGGCGATAATTCTAGCCCACGAGCTGATGGAAATAGATCACGAACAGAAAGAGCAGGTATACCACCACACCTTCTCTAGCGAATCCAACTCCCTTGTAGTTATTAGCTTCTCTGTCTGGAAGAGAAGAAAGTTTCTCCTAGAGGAAGAGGAAGAACAATAAAAACATAATTCAAATTAGCATGAAATCCAATCATACATGAGGAATGCAGGAGGAATGTTACCTTTACCAAAGACCATGCTTTGTGATATCGATTACAGTAAGCCTTGTTTTTGCCAAGAGTGTTGTTGTATCCTTTGGTGTAAGCTTATCAGTTTGGAATATCCTGCGTATAGTTACATTTGATGTAAAACAACACCAGATGGCTACATATATGGACAAAATCCAAATAAGCACGAAATCCAATCATGCTTGAGGAATGTAACAACACTGTCTGCTTCAGGTTTACCAAACTCAGCTTCAGTGATTACCAAACTCCTACAAATTTTGTTACCAGCTTTACAGGTAATAACTCTGATAGGAGAATCAGATATTAAAAGTTGCATTTCTATCCTTGAAAATGTAGTCCTCTCTTTCATATTTGAGTCAAAATCAATATCCAAATGAAAAAACAAATTTGGCATTAGGTCAGTAAAAATATGTGGAAAGTATTTTTAAAACAAATGATGCCAACAACCTAATGAATCTTTTCATCCTATATACCAAAGATCCTTGTCGAAGCTAACCTCTTGAGTTTGGCGACTGCTTCGAAGGAATCACCCAACTGAATGAGGCAAAGAGTTGATTTATTGTCACGACCCAAGCCTAGGGCCTAGACGTGACATGGCGAATGACGAACCCGAAGGAACCCCAAACAAGCCTCTCCAACTTGTCATCACACTTCATCGGTCGCGGAAGTACATTCAACATTAATTAACGGGAAATAGGGACTAAGGCAAACTATTTCAAAATGACATCATAGAATAAGAGTCAAGCTCGTTTACAAAATACTTGTCCAACGCACACCTCTACATACATAGATAAAACGGGGGCCATGACATATTACCGGCTCCCCTCATAGTTAAAATACAATTGCAAGCTAAAGTCTCAAAACATAGGCGTACGAAACACAGCATAGCCCTCGAATTATTGAGGACTCACCAACAAACTCGGATAAGCGTCGTACTAGCCACGTGAATGGAGAGAAGGATCAAGAGTAGCTCCGGTCCCTACATGGTGACATCATGTAGGCAAAATATGTGTTAGTACTTGGAATGTACTAAGTATGCGGGGTGCAACACAACAATAAACAAGGACACAATCGAAATACAAGAAATAGTTTCGTAGGCATTATGAATAACAATATGAGGATGCATGATCAAAGTGAAGTCAAAACATGTTTAAGTAAATCTATACTAATAGTAGATATCATATGTGTATGCATGATCCAACCAATCTATAACCCCAACTTAGGATGGGGGATGCCGTTCACACCCGGACACCCTGGTGGCAAGGTATAAACCCCTCACATGGTTGATGTTGGTCACACCCCAAGCATCCTAGCTGGTGAGATATAAACCTCTCACATGGTTGATGTTGGTCACACCCCAAGCATCCTAGGTGGTGAGATATAAACCTCTCACATGGTTGATGTTGGTCACACCCCAAGCATCCTAGGTGGTGAGATATAAACCTCTCACATGGTTGTCCGGTTCTTTCCCCCCGGACCGGGCATGGTCATGCAACACTTTATATAGGAAATTCTCATTAGGCTCTAATGCAATCTCACGTATGGAATGAACATATACACAAACTTAGTTTGTCATCAACACATCTTTGGAGTTCCATACATCTCATAACTCAAGCTTTAAAGCATCAATTTATCAATTCTCCATAGTTGGACATTTTGTCAAACACCTTGAAGGCATGTAATGGAATCAAAGAGCATGGGAAATAGGGTAGTAATTATGCAGCCAAACCAATGAACAACCTACAACAACACCTTTTTAACACCCACAATACCACATGAAAATCTCCACATCCATTCCAAATTTAGGTTCAAGTTCTAGGGTCACAACATGCTCAAAACAATCACTTTTCATGTTTAAAATTCAATGTGTAGGAAATTATTACAAAGAACAAGACTAATATATGAATCTTAACTTAAACCATGAATTAGTGAGTAGAATAGAGTCTAGGCACTATGGGTGGAAGGACCCATGAGTTCAACACCACATACCTTGAGTTCTTATGAAGGTCTTGAGAGTGTCTTCAATGGAAGCTTGCAACTTGGAACAAGAGTCTCTTCAATCTTGAGGAAGGTTTTGGATTAGGGTTCTTGAGAGAACTTGAGAGAAAATGTGCCTAAGTATGGGAGAGGTGTTTTGGAAATGTTTTAGAGATGAAATTTGAACTAATGCTATATAGGAAATAACATATGCCCTTTGGAAGAAAATCGTCCAACACTTAGAAAAAAAAATGGGGCGGGTGAACAGTAAAATTAGCTACTGGAAATTGTCTTTTTTCTGCCGGACAGATTTTATGAAAATGGGCATAACTTTTTCGTCCGAACTCCGAATGAGGTGAAACGAAGTGCGTTAGATAGCTAACTCAAAGGGCTTTCCATGGATATATTATTGGACACCAAATAATGTGTGTGCTAGGAGATATGACCCTCCAAAGTAGACCCTCGAAAAAGGCTTCACTTGGAAATTTTGGATTTTGATACGGTTGCTCTAAAATTTGGGTTAGACCCATTTACCACTCAATTTGACCCCCTAAACAAGAATATGAAGTCGGATTTTCGAAAAACGAAACGGATTTTGAGATATATGGAAATTACAATTATAGGTGTTTCCGAAGCACATTTTCGGGCATTTTTGGGGTCGTTTCAATATCTCCCCCTTGGGAACATTCGTCCCCGAATGTGGAAGAGACGTACAAGGCAAGACTTAGTAAGAACATATCAGCCCCAACATGAATGCAAAAATTTTATTTAAACATCACTTCAAGATTTCAAAACTTAGTGTAAAGCATCCATAACTCATCAATTTAAACATGTATGCACATTAATGATTCAGAGGCTGAAATGTAAGACTCGATGGAGTACAAAGGACTTGATTTAATACCTTAGGCTTGAGTGGAGTTGAATAGATAAGGATAACGTCTTTGCATGTCCGCTTCGGCCTCCCAAGTAGCACTCTCCACTTGTTGATTTCTCCAAAGCACCTTAACGGACGCCACTTCTTTGTTCCTCAACCTTTTAACTTGTCTATCTAAGATCTGAACCGGGACTTCTTCATACGTCAAATTATCTTCTACAACACCCACAACCTCAAGAGGTACAATAGCGTTAGGATCACCAACACATTTCCTCAACATCGATACATGGAATACCGGATGAACTAATTCCATCTCCTTGGGCAACCCCAACTCATAGGCTACTTTACCAACCCTTCTTATTATCTCATAAGGACCGACATACCTAGGACTTAATTTCTCCTTCTTACCAAAACGAACCACACCTTTCATTGGAGAAACCTTCAAATAAACCCAATCACCCACTTTGAATTCAAGATCCCGTCTCCTCACATCGGCATAAGACCTTTGACGACTTTGGGCTGTTTTCAACCTCTCCCTAATCATCCTTACCTTCTCAAGAGCATCCATGACCAGATCCGGACCCAACAAGGCCACCTCTCCGACTTCAAACCACCCAACCGGTGACCTACACCGTCTACCATAAAGTGCCTCAAAAGGAGCCATACCGATACTAGAATGATAACTATTGTTGTATGCAAATTCAATCAAAGGAAGATGATCATCCCAACTACCTTTCAACTCCAATACACAAGCTCTAAGCATATCCTCCAAGGTTTGAATTGTTCTTTCGGCTTGGCCATCCGTTTGAGGGTGGAAGGCCGTGCTAAGCTTTACCTTTGTACCAAGACCCTTTGGAATGACTTCCAAAAGTGAGAAGTGAATTGGGCACCACGATCCGAGATGATAGACAAAGGAATCCCATGCAACCTTACCAATTCATGAATGTACAACTTGGCATACTCTTCAGCCCCGTAAGTAGTTTTAACGAGTAGGAAATGAGCCGACTTTGTCATCCGATCAACCACCACCCAAACCGAATCAAAAGCCTCTTCTAGCCTTGGGGTAAGCCCACTACAAAATCCATGTTGATTTCTTCCCACTTCCAAGTAGGTATCTCAATGTCTTGAGTTAGGCCACCCGGCCTTTGATGTTCAGCCTTGACTTGTTGACAACTATGGCAACCCGAAACAAATTTTGCAATGTCCTTCTTCATACCGCCCCACCAATACACATCCCTCAAGTCTCTATACATCTTTGTTGACCCCGGATGAATAGAATAAGAAGAATTATGAGCCTCATCAAGGATTCTTTCCCTCACACCATCCACACAAGGAACACATAATCTACCTTGGTACCTAAGGGCACCATCTCCCCCTTGGGAGAAAACCTCCACCTTACCACTACTCACCGAAGCCTTTAATTCTACCAAAGACGGATCAAGATCTTGCTTGACTATCACCTCATCAACCAAAGAAGACCTTGAACCATCAACAACAACTACTCCTCCACTATCCACCCCTTCTAACCTAACTCCCAATTTGGCCAACCGATGGACCTCCTTAGCCAACTCTTTACTACCTTCCTCCACATGAGCCAAGCTACCCATGGACACTCTACTCAATGCATCCGCCACCACATTAGCTTTCCCCGGATGATAGTGAACACTCATATCATAATCCTTAAGGAATTCTAACCACCTCTTTTGTCTCAAGTTAAGATCTTTTTGTGTGAACACATATTGGAGATTCTTATGGTCGGTGAAGATATCAACATGCACCCCATACAAATAATGACGCCAAATCTTTAAAGCAAAAACCACGGCGGCAAATTCAAGATCATGGGTTGGGTAATTTTTTTCATGAACCTTAAGTTGCCTAGAAGCATAGGCTATAACCTTACCACTTTGCATCAACACACAACCCAAACCAATATGGGAAGCATCACAATAAACAACAAAACCTTCTAACCCATCCGGAAGTGACAAAATTGGAGCGGACACAAGCCTTTCTTTCAAAGTTTGGAAGCTTTCCTCACACTCATCCGACCACACAAATTTAGCCTTCTTTTGAGTCAACTTAGTCATAGGAGAAGCAAGAGAAGAAAACCCTTCTACAAATCTCCTATAATAACCCGCTAAACCCAAGAAACTCCTTATATCCGACGGGGTCAAAGGTCTAGGCCAATTCCTAATAACATCGGTCTTCTTAGGATCCACCTTAATACCATCCCCCGACACCACATGGCCTAGGAAAGCAACTTCCTTCAACCAAAACTCACACTTTTCATATTTAGCGTACAACTTCTCTTCCCTCAATCTTTGGAGTACCACCCTCAAGTGACCCTTGTGCTCTTCCTCACCCCGAGAATAGATCAAGATGTCATCTATAAACACCACCACAAAAGAATCAAGGTAGGGTTTGAAAACCCTATTCATCAAATCCATAAAGAGAGCCGGAGCATTAGTCAACACGAAAGACATCACCACAAACTCATAGTGCCCATACCTAGTACGAAAGGCCGTCTTGGGAATATCACACTCCCTCACCTTCACTTGATGATACCCTGACCGAAGATCAATCTTAGAGAAGTGACTAGCCCCATGCAATTGGTCAAATAAATCGTCAATCCTTGGAAGAGGATACCTATTCTTGACGGTGACCCTATTAAGTTGTCGATAATCAATACACATTCTAAGAGACCCATCTTTCTTCTTCACAAACAAAACCGGAGCACCCCAGGGAGAATGACTAGGTCTAATAAATCCCTTCTCTAACAAATCTTTTAATTGCTCTTTCAACTCTTTCAACTCTGCCGGGGCCATACGGTAAGGGGGGATATAAATAGGTTGAGTATCGGGAAGGAGGTCTATACCAAGATCTATCTCCCTTTCGGGAGGGACACCGGGAAGGTCTTCTGGGAAGACATCTAGAAACTCATTAACAACCGGAATAGACTCAATAGGAGGGAATTTAGACTCCACATCATTGACTCTCACAATATGGTACAAGCACCCTTTGGAAATCAACCTATGGGCTTTAATGCAAGAAATGAATTTCCCCTTCACCACAACATCCCGGCTCTCCCACTCAAGGACGGGTTCATTAGGAAATCGGAACTTGACTTTACGAGTCCTACAATCAATAGAAGCATAATATGCATGCAACCAATCCATCCCAAGAATAACATCAAAATCCACCATGTTCAACTCAATAAGATCGCAAGGCAACAACTTATTCAATATGCAAACCGGACAATTTCTATACACTTTTCTAGCAACAATAGAGACACCAATGGGAGTAGATACTTCATATGACTCATGCAACAATTCCGACTCAACATGAAATTTTCTAGCAACTAAGGGGGTAACAAAGGAAAGGGTGGCACCCGGATCAATCAAAGTATAAACATCAAGATCAAAGATTTGCAACATACCGGTCACCACATCCGGGTCTCATTAACACCTTGTCTACCATGCAAAGCATAAAATCGATTGTTCCTTGGGGCACCACTTTGAGAAGCACCTCTACCCAAAGGAGTAGTGTTAGCACTTCGGACCTTGTTGCGGATCTTGGGACATTCAAACCTCTTATGACCCACTTCTCCACATTCAAAG
Source organism: Solanum verrucosum (assembly GCF_900185275.1). Lineage (NCBI taxonomy): Eukaryota > Viridiplantae > Streptophyta > Magnoliopsida > Solanales > Solanaceae > Solanum > Solanum verrucosum. Next base: position 830,568 of record NW_026020354.1, read on the forward strand.
CAAGCACCCGAACCCTTCATGCAAGGACCACCATGCTTCCTCCCACACTTAGGGCATACATCCATAGAACCCACTTCACCTCCCCCTTGAGGTCTAGGAACATTGATAGCAAATCCCCAGTTGACATGAGGGTTTCCTCGGCCTTGATGAAATCTAGCACCCTTAGGGAACCTATTCTCCAATCGGGCCCTCTTGGCCTCGTGCCCCCTTCTCTTCCTCAATTTCTCCTCCTCCATTTGCTCGGCATAAGTCATCAATCGAGACAAATCCATATCTCCAATGAGCATAGCGGACTGACACTCCTCACTAACCAAGTCGGATACACCCATCACAAATTTGTTCATCCTCAACCTAGAGTCGGCCACCAAGTGAGGTGCATACTTGGAGAGTTGGACAAATTTGAGGGCATACTCCCTCACACTCATAGCTCCTTGCTTCAAGTTCATGAACTCCACCAACTTTGCCTCCCTAAGCTCAAGAGGGAAGAACCTATTAAGGAAAGCAATTTTAAACTCCTCCCACAACACCACATAGCCATTACCTTTCTCACCCTTCCATTGATCAAACCAAATTTAAGCAACCCCCTTGAGTTGGTAAGCCGCCAATTCCGCCTTCTCACAAGCACCAACATCCATAATGGTCAAGATTTTGCATACCTCATCGATGAACTCTTGCGGGTCCTCATCCACCTTTGAACCATGGAAGACCGGAGGGTTCATCCTCATGAAATCTCTCACCCTTTCCCCCGGGGTGGTAGTTCGAGGAGCTTGGGCTCCTTGTTGCACTTGGTTAGATACCACTTGTGCAAGCATGGTGAGTGCATCACAGAGCTCACCATTGGTGGGTGGCTCTTCCGGTGATCGGGCCCGTCTTCCCCTCATGTTTGGCATGATGATCTAGCAATCAAAGAACAAGTGTTAGGGAGGAATCACCTTATCACACTCTAAGCACGACATAGAACATGAAGAAGGGAAACCTTTCCTAAAACGTTTTGTAGCCTCCCATTCATAGTCGTGGAGCGCTTCACAACCATGATTAGGACTCTACTCAACGCGGTGTGTTGGACTCCGAGGATTTAACAACCTAGTGCTCTGATACCAAGCTTGTCACGACCCAAGCCTAGGGCCTAGACGTGACATGGCGAATGAGGAACCCGAAGGAACCCCAAAAAAGCCTCTCAAACTTGTCATCACACTTCATCGGTCGCGGAAGTACATTCAACATTAATTAACGGGAAATAGGGACTAAGGCAAACCATTTCAAAATGACATCATAGAATAAGAGTCAAGCTCGTTTACAAAATACTTGTCCAACGCACACCTCTACATACATAGATAGGACGGGGGCCATGACATATTACCGGCTCCCCTCATAGTTAAAATACAATTGCAAGCTAAAGACTCAAAACATAGGCGTAAGAAACACAACATAGCCCTCGAATTATTGAGGACTCACCAACAAACTTGGATAAGCGTCGTACTAGCCACGTGAATGGAGAGAAGGATCAAGAGTAGCTCCGGTCCCTACATGGTGACATCATGTAGGCAAAATATGCGTTAGTACTTGGAATGTACTAAGTATGCGGGGTGCAACACAACAATAAACAAGGACACAATCGAAATACAAGAAATAGTTTCATAGGCATTATGAATAACAATATGAGGATGCATGATCAAAGTGAAGTCAAAACATGTTTAAGTAAATCTATACTAATAGTAGATATCATATGTGTATGCATGATCCAACCAATCTATAACCCCAACTTAGGATGGGGGATGCCGTTCACACCCGGACACCCTGGTGGCAATGTATAAACCCCTCACATGGTTGATGTTGGTCACACCCCAAGCATCCTAGGTGGTGAGATATAAACCTCTCACATGGTTGATGTTGGTCACACCCCAAGCATCCTAGGTGGTGAGATATAAACCTCTCACATGGTTGATGTTGGTCACACCCCAAGCATCCTAGGTGGTGAGATATAAACCTCTCACATGGTTGTCCGGTTCTTTCCCCCCGGACCGGGCATGGTCATGCAACACTTTATATAGGAAATTCTCATTAGGCTCTAATGCAATCTCACGTATGGAATGAACATATACACAAGCTTAGTTTGTCATCAACACATCTTTGGAGTTCCATACATCTCATAACTCAAGTTTTAAAACATCAATTTATCAATTCTCCATAGTTGGACATTTTGTCAAACACCTTGAAGGCATGTAATGGAATCAAAGAGCATGGGAAATAGGGTAGTAATTATGCAGCCAAACCAATGAACAACCTACAACAACACCTTTTTAACACCCACAATACCACATGAAAATCTCCACATCCATTCCAAATTTAGGTTCAAGTTCTAGGGTCACAACATGCTCAAAACAATCACTTTTCATGTTTAAAATTCAATGTGTAGGAAATTATTACAAAGAACAAGACTAATATATGAATCTTAACTTAAACCATGAATTAGTGAGTAGAATAGAGTCTAGGCACTATGGGTGGAAGGACCCATGAGTTCAACACCACATACCTTGAGTTCTTATGAAGGTCTTGAGAGTGTCTTCAATGGAAGCTTGCAACTTGGAACAAGAGTCTCTTCAATCTTGAGGAAGGTTTTGGATTAGGGTTCTTGAGAGAACTTGAGAGAAAATGTGTCTAAGTATGGGAGAGGTGTTTTGGAAATGTTTTAGAGATGAAATTTGAACTAATGCTATATAGGAAATAACATATGCCCTTTGGAAGAAAATCGTCCAACACTTAGAAAAAAAAATGGGGCGGGTGAACAGTAAAATTAGCTACTGGAAATTGTCTTTTTCTGCCGGACAGATTTTACGAAAATGGGCATAACTTTTTCGTCCGAACTCCGAATGAGGTGAAACGAAGTGCGTTAGATAGCTAACTCAAAGGGATTTACATGGATATATTATTGGCCACCAAATAATGTGTGTGCTAGGAGATATGACCCTCCAAAGTAGACCCTCGAAAAAGGCTTCACTTGGAAATTTTGGATTTTGATATGGTTGCTCTAAAATTTGGGTTTGACCCATTTCCCACTCAATTTGACCCTCTAAACAAGAATATGAAGTCGGATTTTCGAAAAACGAAACGGATTTTGAGTTATATGGAAATTACAATTATAGGTGTTTCCGAAGCACATTTTCGGGCATTTTTGGGGTCGTTTCATTTATCTCCATACCAGGATACTCAGACTTGAGATACTGTGTAACTTAAATCTTACTTCGAAAGCATTTTTCTTTCCATCTTTCGGAGCCTGAAAATACTTCAGATGATATAAATATCTATCCTTAAATATTCCTAAACCTGTAACTATTTTTCCTACCCGCCAACCCCACTTATCACCGGCATTTGTGCAATCTACAGGAGCATATGGTAAACCTTCGTCAAGTGATACTTTGAAACTGGATAAAATTGAAGACCAGTTTCATTTATTCTAGATGCACTCCCATTATATACAACAAGTGCTCGACTCTCCCAATCCTCCTCCTTGGCTGACATTTAGCAGGAAAGTCTAACTCTATTGAAAATGATGAAATCACCTTTTTTGGTTAAAAATAAAAAAAGAAACGTTACAAGTCCTCATTAGAAAGCAAACCATTTTTTTATATGAAATAACTATTAGAGACTGAAAAAAGCAATTAAAGGAGAAAAGCCAAAAGTTGAGTCTACTCTGAATGAAAACAAGACAACTATGCTTTAGATGAAGATAAATGTATGACCTTTCAGCATAACCTACAGAAGCATTTTCCTCCCAAGGAAAATGCAAAAACAAAAAATAACATCAAAGTGAGCAGCAGAATGTTTCTGTATAATGGCATCATGCTTGACATAAACACCTAAAGTTTCAAGCCACCTTTGAGGTGAAATTATTATTGGTGTTCAACAAATATTACTAAGATACTAAATTTAAAGAATAGATTCAAACACAAGAAACGTAAATCCAGTAAAGAAAATAGAATCTAAAACATATTAGAAATAATAAATAAAATAGTTTTTTCAAAGAAGAAAATCGAGTACACTGAATGCACAATGTCCTTAAGAAAATTCTTCCCTTCAAGTATCCGAGGTTAATAGAATATATCCTGTAACGACCCGAGAGTACCCCCTAGTCGTTACCGGCGTATTCAACCTCGAAGAGGTCTTATACAAGCCCTTAGCATTCATCATAACATGTATCATAGAATAAAATCACCGAAAATTTAAAACTTTTACTTTGGAAGTTCAACTTCACTTCATACATGAAAAATAGAATCTAACTTCGTCACAATGCACCATCTAGACATAGAAGTATCGAAAATGGGACTTAGCCCTTACATCAATAAGAAGTCTTGAAAATAGGAAGTACAACAATGTCTTTCAAATAAGCAAAGAACTAAACGTAGAAACTAGATCATAGGGTCTTGTCCTCGGACTTGAGGACTCACCAACTTGGGGAAGCAACTCCATGTGTCTTTAGAGGTAAGCTTGAATCTTCAACAGCCTGAACCTAAATGTTTGGGAAAAGGGAGAAAATATGGGTTAGTACAACACACGTACTAAGTATGACTACTATGCATAAAAACCATTGAAACATGCATAAAAGGACATTTTATTCAAAACATGCTTTTTGCCAAGTAAATCCAATATGCACACAAATTAAGTATCATAGTCCAAACCAACATAATATCATCTCAACATGTACATAACCCAAGCAATACTAGTGCAATGTAAAGAATAGAACCCCATAACCCGATTCAAAGCCAAGTATCACATTAAGCAACCTACTTCATGCATACATTCATAAGATCATATTCCATCATAACTTACCACATTCATAATGATCATACATAACATAGCGTCAACATACATAAGTCATAATAATCATAATCATAAGAGAACACTACTACAACCATCTCTTAGGATCCCACAAGTGCAATGTGCAAGAGAAGTCCCATACCCTCCCTTACAATATGTAAAAACCCTTAAGAAAGCCCTAGTAACATTTCACACCTTTCAAACCTTCATTTACTTTTACATTAGGGAAATATTGCAATAACCGACATAGACCATGAGAGCTATATGGAATTCGGTGTTCTACTCCCACACCGAAAAGAGAGGGTTAACACTTGCCTAAGGTGTAACCATTCGTACATAGCTATCTAGGTGGATCCACTAAACTAGAGTCCTATGTGGGCACATAGTTAAGGGTCAAGGAGATTGCTTCTAGAAACACTAACTTACTAAACGTGGTGTTTCCATCTCATGAGATAAAACATACCGTAGGTAATCCGTACTTGCTAAACGTGAGGAAACCCATGTGGGGAGCCGGACTTACTAAACGTGAGACTGCCATCTCATTTACATGCCCTTTCGGTGCTAAGCATCTGATTCCCTTTTGTAATCATCTTTAGTCATCGCATAAGTTCACATTAGCCTTTACTAGAGTCATATGTAGACATCTTATCATAATAGCTCATATATGTTCATAAGTGAGTAACAATCCTTTCATTTTAGAGACACTTAGCAAGTGAGTAAACCTTTCAATTTACATTACTCTACAATCATCAGAACTACCTTTCAATCATATAACAATCATACCATAATATACATACATACTTCATAGCTAATTCAAGTGTAGACGGTTAAGGATGAGGAAACTAGGTCATCAACACCACAATAACACATTAGGTATAGCATCATTACAATCTAAGTAATTCACCTTCCATACTTGAGTTCAAAGAAGAACCAACCTTCATACCTTCTTGCCCTTCATGGGACATCCATACTTCAATTACCAAGTAATTCATAACCAATACATAATACAAGGTAATTCATGAAGTAATAACATAATCAACATCAATACAAGCAATTGGCATATTCCCTTCATAGCCTTCAAGGCTTCATTCAAAGACTCAACCCTAAATTCATAGAAATTATACATAACCTAGGGTAGAATTATCATACAAACATGAATTACAGAACATCACTTTTAATTCATATCCTTCAATCAATATCCAAAACAAACTAGGGTTAGAATTAGGAAAAGAAGGAGAAACATGGGTCTCGTGGGAAATTCTTCAAGAAACCACCAATACAACATAAATTCATCCACAATTGTTCATATAACATCGATCAAAGTTAGTTTATAACATCAATTTCACTTTAGAAAGAAGACCCATGTTTCTGGATTGAAACCTAGAAATTGGAGATTTTGAAATTCATCTTGAAGGGTTCTCTTGGGCAAAGGAATCCCAAGAGTGATAAGCAACCATACCTTATAGATGAATTAACCACAAAAATATGAGTTGAAGCCTTGGAGAGTTGGTCTTCTTCTTGATGTTCCAATCTTATTTAATGGAGTTCTTGAGAAGAGAGAGAGTAGAGAGAAGGAGGAAGTTTAGGTTTAGATCTTTGGGGTTTTGTGTTTGAGTGATAAAAGTGAGGTAAATTGACTTAAAAATCATTATATACACGTCCCCTAAAGAACCCTAAATACCCCTCACTTAAATTGAATCTTTAATGAAGTAAAAATAGATTTCTGAATTTCTGCATTTCGTCGGGGAACAAGTCCGCGACGCGGAGCTGTTCCCTGAAGATATTTGGAATTAAATTTCGAGACAGTAGAGTCCGTGACACGACCGCGTTGCGAACTGGATTTTTGCTCCTTGGGGGAGCAAGTGCGCGACGCGCAGGTATTCCCTCCAAGTGCAATCTGCAGGCTGCCTTGGCAGCTTGCTTTGCCAAAGTTGGGGTCCTCCTCGGGTCCCCTTAGGGTGGCCCCGGGGCATCGTATTCGAATGTTTTGACCCTATAAACATATGTTTACCTATTTTAACCCTTTTTACAAGATTATACCATCATACGACACTCCCAAACCTGCCAAAAACCTAAGGACACACTAGAACACATTCTTCTCTAGTTTCCGAACGTCGTGGTCGTTTCTTGACATTTAGACTTTTATTCTTTCAAACCAAATAAATTACATTAGTTTAGGTTTATAAACATAATTTTGACTATTTTTAAGTCATTATTCATAAGGTGAGGCTCTAAGTTAAGTCATAGAATTTCCGGGGTGTTACAATATCCCCCCCTTAGGAACATTCGTCCCCGAATGTCACTTGGACTTCTTTCTAGGGAGACAATGACTCAAACTAGCAGCACAACAACCAGTCACATCAACAACATCAAATCATCATATCATATAGGGATTTAATCCACAACATCGTTATGCTCAAAACTCTTTACTTCACATAAGTATAGGAGGAACTACCTTCTCCATATTCAATGAGCATAAACATATATATTAAGCAATCAACAAGACATTTCTTTAACAAGACAACATCAAGCATGCTTATTACAACTCTCATGAAGACAACATCACACAACATCTATAGGTGCAATATCAACCATGAGAAACAAAATTCATGAAAACTCAAAATACAACTTAAGCATGAATTTTCACAAAAATACGCACAAACAAGGAAATCATGTCACAATCATCAACACACATGATTTTTCAATTTATACCAAATTAAGAGAGACTACTAACCTCAACTATGGCTAGGAGTAGGAGGAAAAAGATGAGGGTAGCGGGACTTCATGTTAGCCTCGGCCTCCCATGTTGCAACCTCAACTAGGTGGTTTCTCCATAGGACTTTTTACTGAGGAAACCTCTTTATTCGTCAACTTTGTAACTTGACGACTTCATGTTAGCCTCGGCCTCCCATGTTGCAGCCTCAACTAGGTGGTTTCTCCATAGGACTTTTTACTGAGGAAACCTCTTTATTCGTCAACTTTGTAACTTGACGATCTAGGATTTCGATCGGAACTGTCACGACCCAAGCCTAGGGCCTAGACGTGACATGGCGAATGAGGAACCCGAAGGAACTCCAAACAAGCCTCTCAAACTTGTCATCACACTTCATCGGTCGCGGAAGTACAATCAACATTAATTAACGGGAAATAGGGACTAAGGGCAAACCATTTAAAAAAGACATCATAGAGCAAGAGTCAAGCTCATTTACAAAATACTTGTCCAACGCATACCTCTACATACATAGATAGGACGGGGGCCATGACATACTACCGGCTCCCTTCATAGTCAAAATACAATTGCAAGCTAAAGTCTCAAAACATAGGAGTAGGAAACATAACATAGCCCTCGAATCATTGAGGACTCACCAACAAACTCGGATAAGCACCGTACTAGCCACGTGAATGGAGAGAAGGATCAAGAGTAGCTCCGGTCCCTACATGGTGACATCATGTAGGCAAAATATGTGTTAGTACTTGGAATGTACTAAGTATGCGGGGTGCAACACAACAATAGACAAGGACACAATCGAAATACAAGAAATAGTTTCATAGGCATTATGAATAACAATATGAGGATGCATGATCAAAGTGAAGTCAAAACATGTTTAAGTAAATCTATACTAATAGTAGATATCATATGTGTATGCATGATCCAACCAGTCTATAACCCCAACTTAGGATGGGGGATGCCGTTCACACCCGGACACCCTGGTGGCAAGGTATAAACCCCTCACATGGTTGATGTTGGTCACACCCCAAGCATCCTAGGTGGTGAGATATAAACCTCTCACATGGTTGATGTTGGTCACACCCCAAGCATCCTAGGTGGTGAGATATAAACCTCTCACATGGTTGATGTTGGTCCCACCCCAAGCATCCTAGGTGGTGACATATAAACCTCTCACATGGTTGATGTTGGTCACACCCCAAGCATCCTAGGTGGTGAGATATAAGCCTCTCACATGGTTGATGTTGGTCACACCCCAAGCATCCTAGGTGGTGAGATATAAACCTCTCACATGGTTGTCCGGTTCTTTTCCCCCGGACCGGGCATGGTCATGCAACACTTTACATAGGAATTCCCATTAGGCTCTAATGCAATCTCACGTATGGAATGAACATATACACAAGCTTAGTTTGTCATCAACACATCTCTGGATTTCCATACATCTCATAACTCAAGCTTTAAAGCATCGATTCATCAATTCTCCATAGTTGGGCATTTTGTCAAACACCTTGAAGGCATGTAATGGAATCAAAGAGCATGGAAAATAGGGTAGTAATTATGCAGCCAAACCAGTGAACAACCTACAACAACACCTTTTAACACCCACAATACCACATGAAAATCTCTACATCCATTCCAAATTTAGATTCAAGTTCTAGAGTCACAACATGCTCAAAACAATTACTTTTCATGTTTAAAATTCAATGTGCAGAAAATTATTACAAGGAACAAGACTAATTTATGAATCTTAACTTAAACCATGAATTAGTGAGTAGAATAGAGTCTAGGCACTATGGGTGGAAGGACCCATGAGTTCAACACCACATACCTTGAGTTCTTATGAAGGTCTTGAGAGTGTCTTCAATGGAAGCTTGGAACTTGGAGCAAGAGTCTCTTCAATCTTGAGGAAGGTTTTGGATTAGGGTTCTTGAGAGAATCTTGAGAGAAAATGTGTCTAAGTATGGGAAAGGTGTTTTGGGAAATGTTTTAGAGATGGGAATTGAAAAAATGGTATATAGGAAATAACATATGCCCTTTGGAAAAATGGTCCAACACTTAGAAAAAAAAATGAGGCGGGTGAACAGTAAAAACGCTCACTGGAAATTGCATTTCCTGCTGGACAGATTTTACTAAAATGGGCATAATTTCTTCGTCCGAACTCCGAATGAGGTGAAACAAAGTGCGTTAGGTAGCTAACTCAAAGGGCTTTCCATGGATAAGTTATGGGCCACCCAATTATTTGTGTGCTAGGAGATATGACCCTCCAAAGTAGACCCTCGAAAAGGCTTCACTTGGAAATTTCGGATTTTGATACGGTTGCTCTAAAATTTGGGTTAGACCCATTTCCCACTCAATTTGACCCCCTAAACAAGAATATGAAGTCGGATTTTCGAAAAACGAAACAGATTTGTTTTTTTATATAGCTAAACAAGTTTTCGGTAACTTCCGAAGCACATTTTTAAGAACTTTTTGGGTCATTTCAGGAACCACTTTATAAGAAAGGTTCTCATTCACCCCTAAACCTTCTGGAGGGAAAATGGACACCGGGTCACCTATACAATTCTTTAACATAGAAATATGGAACACAGGGTGAACCGGGGCCAATTCGATGGGTAATTTCAACTCATAAGCGACCTTTACGACACACGCTTCAAGATCTCATAAGGCCCAACATACCAAGGGCTAAGCTTCCCCTTCTTACCAAACCTCAATACCCCTTTCATGGGTGAGATTTTTAAGTAGACCCAATCACCTACTTCAAATTCAAGATCTCTCTTTTTATTATCGGCATAAGACTTTTTCCGACTATGACCCATTTTCAACCTATCCCTTATAAGTCGGACTTTTTCCGTAGTCTCATAGACTACCTCGGGACCAAGAAGAGCAAATTCACCTACTTCAAACCACCCAACCAGAGATCGTCACCTTCTACCATAAAGTGCTTCAAAGGGTACCATAGCAATACTCGAGTAGTAGCTATTGTTGTAGGAAAATTCTATCAAAGGTAGGTGGTCATCCCAATTACCTTTGAAGTTAATGACACACGCTCTCAACGTGTCCTCTAGGGTTTGTATGGTGCGTTCCGCTTGACCATCCATTTGAGGGTGAAATGTGGTACTAAGTTTCACTTGAGTACCGAGTCCACTTTGGAAAGACCTCCAAAAATGGGAAGTAAATTGGGCACCTCTTTCTGAAATAATCGACAATGGGGCCCGATGCGATTTCACAATCTCCTTAATGTACAACTTAGCATAATCTTCCGCCTAATAAGAAACCTTGACGGGAAGGAAATGGGCTGATTAAGTCAATCTATCCACAATGACCTAAATGGAATCATGTTGCCTACGGGTTCGAGGCAAACCTACCACGAAGTCCATATTGATCTCTTCCCACTTCCAAGTGGGGGTATCAATATCTTGAGTTAGACCTCCCGGTCCTTGGTGCTCGGCTTTGACTTGTTGGCAATTTGAGCACCTAGCCACAAAATCTGCTATGTCTCTTTTCATTCCGTTCCACTAATAAATCTCACGTAAGTCGCGATATATTTTGGTGGCTCCCAAATGGATGGAGTATCAGGACCCATCGGCCTCCTCTAAGATTGTCTCTCTTAGGCCATCCACATCCGGCACACATAATCTTCCTTGGTGGCTAAGCACCCCATCTTCTCTTTGAGAGAAAGTTTCTATTGCTTTGTTGATAACTGACTCTTTTAGTTCCATCAAAATAGGGTCAAGATGTTGCTTAGACTTCACATCAACAACAACCGATGACTCAGAATTATGATGGACCATGACACCTCATTTTGGGGAATCTTCAAGTCAGACACCCAACCGGGAAAGCCTATGTACATCACGGGCTAACTCCCTTTTCTCTTCTTCCACATGTGACACATTACCCATAGATATACAACTCAAAGCATCCGCAACCACATTTGCTTTTCCGGGGTGGTAAATGACACTCATATCATAATCTTTTAAGAGTTCAAGCCACCTCTTTTATCGGAGATTCAATTATTTTTGGCTAAAAACATATTGAAGACTCTTGTGGTCGGTAAACACATTAACATGTACCCCATAGAGATAATGTCTCCAAATATTTAAAGCAAAGACTACGGCCGCTAGCTCAAGGTCATGAGTTGGACAATTCTTCTCATGCACCTTGAGTTGTCTTGAGGCATAAGCTATAACTTACCATGCTGCATGAGGACACAACCCAAACTCACTCGGGAAGCGTCACAATATACTACAAACCCTTCAGTGCCCTTCGGTAAGGTCAAAACCGGAGTGGAGGTGAGCTTATCTTTCAACAATTGGAATCTCTTTTCACAAGATTCCGACCATTCGAACTTGGACTTCTTTTGAGTTAAGGCTGTTAATGGAGATGCAATAGATGAAAATCCCTCAACAAACCTCCGGTAGTAATCGGCCAAACCCAAAAAGCTTCGGATGTCGAAAGGATTCAAGGGTCTAGGCCAACTTTTGACCACATCGGTTTTCTTTGGATCAACTTCTATACCCTCACTAGAAACAATGTGACCAAGGAAAGCAACTGATCTTAACCAAAACTCGCACTTGCTAAACTTAGCATAGAGTTGGTGATCTTTCAGGGCTTGCAATACTATCGTCAAATTATTCATGTGATCATCCTCACTTTTAGAGTATATCAAGATGTCATCAATAAAGACAATAATAAATGAGTCTAGAAAATTTCTAAACACACGATTCATAAGGTCCATGAAAGCCGCCGGGGCATTTGTAAGACCAAAGGACATCACTAAGAATTCAAAATGACCATATCTTGTTCGGAAGGTTGTTTTCGGAACATCAACACCTCTCACCCTAAGTTGGTGATAACCCGACCTCAAATCAATTTTTGAAAAGTAACTCGCTCCTTGAAGTTGATCAAATAAGTCATCAATCCTAGGGAATGGATACTTGTTCTGAATGGTCACCTTATTTAACTGTCGGTAATCAATACACATACGAAAAGATTCATCCTTCTTTTTCACAAATAACACCGGTGCACCCCAAGGAGATATACTAGGTTGGATGAAACTGTTATCCAACAAATCTTTGAGTTGAGCTTTTAATTCCTTCAACTCCGCCGGGGCCATGCGGTAAGGAGGGATTGAAATGGGTTGTGTATCCGGCAATAAATCTATGCCAAAATCTATTTCCCATTCGGGAGGAATCCCGGGTAAGTCATCGGGAAAGATTTCCGGAAAATCCTTCACTATGGGGACCGAATCCAAAGGAGGAATCTCGAACTCAAGATCCTTGACCCTCACAATATGATAGAGACAACCCTTAGAAATCAACTTACAAGCTTTTACACATGAAATGATCCTTCCCCTAGGAACGGAATTTCCTCCCTTCCATTCTAAAATGGGTTCATTAGGAAATTGAAACTTCATAATTCGGGTCCTACAATCTATGGACGCAAAACAAGCATGAGGCCAATCCATCCCCAATATAAAATCAAAGTCTAACATATCCAGTTCCACCAAATCAACCATAGTGACTTTATTGGGCAAAGATATGGGACAACACCTATAGACTCTTTTAGCAACTATAGAATCACCCACCAGGGTAGAAACCGAAAAGGGTTTATCTAAGACATCGGGAATCATATCAAACTTTATAGCCACTAAAGGGGTTACAAAAGACAAATTGGCACCGGGATCCAACAATGCATAAACATTTATTGAAAATACTTGCAATATACCGGTCACAACATCCGGAGAGCTCTCTTGATCACCTCGGGATTGAAGAGCATAGAAGCAATTCTTCTTAGGAGCATCGGGATTTGGGCCACTTACTTGTGCTTGAGCATTTTCCCTTCCTTGAGACTTTAGCATAGGGCAGTCCCTCCTCATGTGGCAACTCTTACCACAACCATAGCAATTACCCATGCCAACTAGGCACTTGCTTTCATGTTTTCGACCGCACTTTGCACAAAGAGGCTTCTCAACATAAGAACCACCACCTCTTGCTTCTTGAGGCTTGGGGGTAGACACTTTACCTTTGTTGACCCTTGTAGTGTTAGGAGGTTTTTGGTTGGAAAACCTATTTTTTGAACTTTGGCTTATCTTGGATTTCAAACCTAACCTTAGAAGACTTGCCATCATCGGCCCTTGACCTCTTCAATTCTCTACCAACTCGCTTAAGCTCTTGCTCCTCAATTTGCTTAGCATGAACCATAAGGCGAGAAATATCCATGCTTGGGATTAGCATAGCCGACCTACATTCATTCACCATAAGATCGGATACACCCATAACAAATGTGTTCATTGTAGCTCTAGAGTCTGACACCAAAGTAGGAGCATGCTTGGACAATTAAGTGAACTTGAGGCCATACTCCTTCACACTCATATCCCTTTGACGGAGGTTGATGAATTCTTGCATTTTCCTCTCCCTTACTTCCAAGGGAAAAACCTATCAAGAAAAGCCATCTTGAATGTAGCCCAACTTACCGGACCCTCTCTAATAGGTCTCCCCTCCTTGCATTGTTCATACAACACTTGTGCCACATCTTTGAGTTGATAGGCAGCTAACTCCGCCTTTTCTTGAGAAGACACACCCATAGCCTCTAGAACCTTAAACACTTCATCAATGAACCCTTGTGGATCTTCTTCCACTTTGGAGCCAAAGAAAGTAGGGGGATTCATCCTTGCGAAATCCCTTATCCTAGAAGCGGTAGTACTAACATTGGGGTTCACTTGCAACCTAGCATCCCTTGTAACTTGAGTGGTCAACACTTGAGTCAAATTATGAATAGCCGACCTTATCTCAACATTAGACATAGCTCCTTCTTCAATAGGAACTTGAGGGTTTTGAGGAGTTTGAGGGGGAACCGCCTCATTCACATTCTCCTCAGCGCTTGCGTTGTTCCTCCTTGTATTCATTGCCTATAAGCACAAGAGAAGGATTAGAAGAAAAAGACTAAAGAGAGTTAAGACTCTTAGGCACGACTATGGAATAACAAAAGAGTGAAAGTTCCTAAGCATCTAGTAGCCTCTCATTTATAAGTGTGGTGCGCTTCACAACCATGAACAAAACTATACTCGACATGGTATGTTGTGACATAAATCCTACATTATTCTCAACCTTATGCTCTGATACCAAGTTTGTAACGACCCGAGAGCACCCCTTAGTCATTACCGGCGTATTCAACCTCGAAGAGGTCTTATACAAGCCCTTAGCATTCATCATAACATGTATCATAGAATAAAATCATGGAAAATTTAAAACTTTTACTTTGGAAGTTCAACTTCACTTCATACATGAAAAATAGAATTTAACTTCATCACAATGCACCATCTAGACATAGAAGTACCGAAAATGGGACTTAGCCCTTACATCAATAAGAAGTCTTGAAAATAGGAAGTACACCAATGTCTTTCAATATAAGCAAAGAACTAAACATAGAAGTTAGATCATAGAGTCTTGTCCTCGGACTTGAGGACTCACCAACTTGGGGAAGCAACTCCAAGTGTCTTGAGAAGTAAGCTTGAATCCTCAACGGCTCAAACCTAAATGTTTGGGAAAAGGGAGAAAATGTGGGTTAGTACAACACACGTACTAAGTATGGCTACTATGCATAAAAACCATTGAAACATGCATAAAAGGACATTTTATTCAGAACATGCTTTTTGCCAAGTAAATCCAATATGCACACAAATTAAGTATAATAGTCCAAACCAACATAACATCATCCCAACATGTAGACAGCCCAAGCAATACTAGTGCAATGCAAAGAATAGAACCCCATAACCCTATTTAAAGCCAAGTATCACATTAAGCAACCTACTTCATGCATACATTCATAAGATCATGATTCATCATAACTTAACACATTCATAATGATCATACATAACATAGCTTCAACATACATAAGTCATAATAATCATAATCATAATCATAAGAACACTACTACAACCATCTCTTAGGATCCCACAAGTGCAATGTGCAAGAGAAGTCCCATACCCTCCCTTACACTATGTAGAAACCCTTAAGAAAGCCCTAGTAAGAGTTCACATCTTTCATACCTTCATTTACTTTTACATTAGGGAAATATTGCAATAACCGACATAGACCATAAGAGTTACATGGAATCCGGTGTTCTACTCCCACACCAAAAAGAGAGGGTTAACACTTACCTAAGGCGTAACCATTCGTACATAGCTATCTAGGTGGATCCACTAAGCTAGAGTCCTATGTGGGCACATTGTTAAGGGTCAAGGAGATTGCTTCTAGAAACCCTAACTTACTAAACGTGGGAATTTCCATCTCATGAGACAACACATACCGTAGGTAATCCAGACTTGCTAAACGTGAGGAAACCCATGTGGGGAGCCGGACTTGCTAAACATGAGACCCCCATATCATTTACATGCCCTTTCTGTGCTAAGCATCGGATTCCCTTTCCTAATCATCTTTAGTCATCACATAAGTTTACATTAGCCTTTACTAGACTCTTATGTAGACATCTTATCATAATAGCTCATATGTGTTCATAAGTGAGTAACAATCCTTTCACTTTAGAGACACTTAGCAAGTGAGTAAACCTTTCACTTTACATTACTCTACAATCATGAGAATTACCTTTCAATCATATAACAATCATACCATAATATACATACATACCTCATAGCTAATTCAAGTGTAGGGGGTTAAGTATGAGGAAACTAGGTCATCAACACCACAATAACACATTAGGTATAACATCATTACAATCTCAGTAATTCACCTTTCATACTTGAGTTCAAAGAAGAACCAACCGTCATACCTTCTTGCCCTTCGTGGGACATCCATACTTCAATTACCAAGCAATTTATAACCAATACATAATACAAGGTAGTTCATGAAGTAATAACATAATCAACATCAATATAAGCAATTGAGATATTCCCTTCATAGCCTTCAAGGCTTCATTCAAAGACTCAACCCTAATTTCATAGAAATTATACATAACCTAGGGTAGAATCATCATACAAACATGAATTACATAACATCACATTCAATTAATAGCCTTCAATCAATATCCAACACAAACTAGGGTTAGAATTAGGAATAGGATGAGAAACATGGGTCTCATGGGGAATTCTTCAAGAAACCACCAATACAACATAAATTCATCCATAATTGTTCATATAACATCAATCAAAGTCAGTTTATAACATCAATTTCACTTAGAAAGAACACCCACGTTTTTGGATTGAAACCTAGAAATTGGAGATTTTGAAATTCATCTTGAAGGGGCCTCTTGGGGAATGGAATCCCAAGAGTTATAAGAAACCATACCTTATAGATGAATTAACCACAAAAATCTGAGTTGAAACCTTGGAGAGTTGGTCTTCTTCTTGAGGATCCAATCTTCTTCAATGTAGTTCTTGAGAAGAGAGAGAGAATAGAGAGAAGGAGGAACTTTAGGTTTAGATCTTTGGGGTTTTTGTGTTTGAGTGATAAAAGTCAATTACATTAGTTTAGGTTTATAAACATCATTTTGACTATTTTTAAGTCATTATTCACAAGGTGAGGCTCTAACTTAAGTCATAGAAGTTCCGAGGTGTTACATATCCTCTTAGAATAGAATGATTTTACTCACCGGTGTATTGGTACCTAAAATCGCGGTGTCAGCAAACCATCAACAATAATAAAGTCCAGAAAGTCCTTATTCATTATTGAAAAACAAGAGGAAACCCTTTTATATATCTACAACAGAGGATACTGTGAACAAGTGCTTATTTTGCCTTATCGGAAAGGTCACATCCCTTTAAAATTCCACAACCCTTCCGAATAGTCACAACCTTACGAAAAAGTAACAACTTTTAGTAAAAATCACAACTCATCACAAAATTTGCAAAGTTTCATAAAAATCACAATTCCTTAGAAAAGTCAAAACTCTTTATTAAAGTGACAACGCTTCATTTTCATTCACAGCTTTTAAAAACAAACAATTACTCATGGCATTAGATGAATTGTGTCCTTGAAAGGTTCTTTTTAATAGATCGTACAACAGTTCAATCCTAATATAGTCTCAAATCCTTTCATTAGGTAGAAATTAAAGGTTATGATTAAAGAAGGATAAAAAGTAAATCTTTTTTCAGAAATGGCAATATGTAGAAGCACAAAATATCTCAATCTCACATACTTATATTTAGCTTTCTAAAACCATTTTCTAGAAATCAAATTCCTAAGAAGAATAAATGTTACGTACATCACATTTTTGGTTTCCACCCATTAATGCTATGTTTTGAATTTGCTTCACCCCTAATTTTAGAAACGGTAGTTAGCAGTTAGAATTAAAATTGAATTTACTTCACCCCTAATTTTAGAAGAAAACAATCACCTTGGAAATATATTTTATTGAATTTACTACTATTTATAGAAGATAGTTCCATTTAGAATAGGTAGTTAGTAGTTAGCACTATTATTAAGTGGCAGAACTAGGCATTGGCAATGTTGTTAATTCGATCCCCTTCGTTAAAAAAATATATTGTGAAATTAACGCAAACCTAATCTTCCTAGTTATATGTAAATTTTTGAATCCCCTTGACACAAGGGAAAATACTAGTGTAGTGACAATGGGGTTCAAAATCTGTTTTAGATCATATATTCAAATCTTAGGTATACATTCTAGTGTTTATCTCAAAATTTATTTTTCCGAATAACCTTCGGCCACAACTATAATTGCACCGAGAGTCCTGTTTAAACCCTTTTCCAAATCTACATTAACTATTTATAAATAGCAACCCGTACATTTTATTGTCATGTTACATTTTATTATACAAAGAAAATGAACATTTGCGACTAACTCAACACAAAAGTAATCTATTGCCCAAGATCATGTATATTGACAATAACTTTCATATATAAATTTTGGGAATCTAAATCCACTCTTCCACAACTCAAAAGATAGCTATTAATATGGGAGAGCCTCGACGGTTCCACACTAGGTATCTTTCACTCTACCACAAGTAGGTAGCTTTTTCTGAGGTACCCCTTTTTGAGTTGGGTGGCCACGCGTCTTCTTAATACGGTTGAAATGAAGGGTGATGTCTCTTATATCATTGATACAATAGAGGAGAATGTGGAATTAACATAGACAAAAAAAGAAAATAAAAATTCTTCTATCAAAAATGAGTATATCTGCCTACTTTTAAAAAAACATAGCATAAATCATTATCATATATAGTGAGGGCATGTATATCAATTAATAGGGGAAGCTGTGATTGAATTTGGGAATATACCTGAGGAATCAAGGACTTGAATAAACTTGGTGTCCTGGTAATCCTAGATGAAGACGATAAATTAAAAATTCAAAAGAAAAGGAAAAAGAGAAATCAAAACCCAAAAACCTTGCGAAATGCAAAGACTATAATAAGGATTATTTTTTAGGTTTTAAAAACATTCATACTCCCTTCTTGTCTGAGTTAATATATACCTCTCACATTCCTTAACGAGTAATAAATAAAAGAAAAAAATTAATATATCATTCTTTGAATATATTTAATAAAATATTTTGACAAATATATTGTGGAAGTGAATGACACTTATTCTAGTATTTAATAAAGGAACATATCTAAATATAATTGTGATTGTGATTTAAAAGATAAATAAAATAAATTATGAGTCCCGTTAAATCAGCCCAACTAGCCAATAAAATAGGCATAGAAACGTGTAGGTATGTATTTTTAATAGGTTTTCATATTTGTAATTAAAATATTAGTGTTGTAATAAAAACACTAGATGTAAACCGTGTAAATTAATGTTTACAATTCAATATTCTAGTAATTTTTCCTACCATATAAGTAAGCAAATACATCAATGAATACATGATGTATTTAAATTTATACAAAAGTTAAGTAAAATAATTATTATATAATAAATATTATATCTAATCATATTACTACTAGTATATATCCCTACAGTCTCCCAGTTAGACTTTTAATCATGAGAATTGTTAGAATTATGATATTTAAATACATGATTCATAATATATATCCCCGAACAATCTCCGATTGAGACTCATAACTATGCATCTGCAACTTGAACAAAAATTCACTTACATGACTTATTGAATGTATTCATCAATAGGCTCTTTGCAAAATGATTTTCTCAAGTTATTTTTGTCATGACCCGAGTCTACACCCTAGACATGGCCGGCACTTGAGAACCATTGATGGTCCTTGAGCGAACCGTCATTCAGTCTAACTACAAGCGGAAGACTAACTCAAGCAAACAAAAGCATAAAACTGAATGTAAATTCATAAAACCCAAATACTCAACTTTAAAAAGTCTGAACAATACTCAAAAGATATACTTAGAATTTATAAAACAACTCAAATAAAGAAATTATAGAAAACTCCTCATCTCTGTCTATCTATGAAGCATCTACTATTACAAAAGGATATCTAGACAAGACCCACGACATCTCAAAACTACTAAAGGTAAGGTAAAGGTGAAGTCCTCTGGAGTATAAGAAGGCTCACCAAAGCTGACTGGAATATCATATTACCTCAACGAAGCACATGTTAATGACCCTGAATACCTGTATCTGTATCATAAAACGATGCAGACCAAATGGCGTCAGTACCTGGAATGTATGAGCATGTAAGGGGAACTCTGCACCATAATTATAAGCTCAAACTGATTATAAGGAAGACATTCTCACCTCATCTCAACTCAATATGTCTCAAGAATACTTAACTCGACTCAAGAATACTCAACTTGACTCAAGAAAACTCAACTCAACTCAAGAATATTCAACTCAACTCAGGATTTTCAACTCAACTCATGATTTTCAACTCAACTCAGGATACTCAAACTTAACTCAAACTCAAGATACTCAACCCAAACTCAAAATACTCGACTCAAAATGAAAGCAACAATAAAAGATGTTATATACATGAAACTTTTAAAATAGTAGATAATAACTCAAATGTATATGAAAATACAATAATAAACTCATTACTCTTATTTTGGAGATTCTCTAACTAACAACCATCACTATAAGCAACGTGATGATACAACGTCTCGTCCACACTGCCGGACTGTTCTATACTTTGTCGAAGTATAAGACATCCTCAACTAAGTGGATCCACTAAGCTATGCTTAAAAGACAATAAGGAATCATGTAAAAAGTATGACCATTTACCCATGTTGGCATATTTGGTTTATGGGGGATGTATGTTGTTTGAACTCTCCCCCATATTGGTGCTCAATACTACTCCCAATAATATATACTCATGCTCATATGTTTAAAACTATAACTCTTCCTCAATTTGAGATAATTACTCAAAAGATTCTCTTAAAGGAGATAGTGCTCAAAACTCCTCATGAACTTATTTGGAAATCAAGGGCCCCTCATTTTAAATATAAAAACATTTACTCTTGGGAATATTTAGTTCCCATATATTCATTTTAAAAAATGAAACTCAACACTCCTTATCTCATACTCAAGTGCTCAAGTCTTAAAAGAAATTATAATTAATTGAATAAGACTTCTCAAAATAGGGTTCATACCAAATTATGGTTGTGAACTACTCAATTCAAGGTTTTAAATAATCATATATAGAACTCAATACTCGGAAATCAACAACTTCATAACTCAAGGACTCAATGATACTACTCATCTCAAGAAAGGTCGACTCATAGGGTTTATGCGAAATCATGGGCATGATCAACTCAACTCAAAGACCTTCATGTATAACTTATTGTAGTCCCATAATTAGGAATATCATCTCGAACGGGTTAGGAACTCAATACTCAAGAACTCGAAGATCCTACTCCTCTAAAAGATACTCAATTTATGAAGTTCGTGCGGAATTATGGGCATGAACAACTTGGCTCAAGGATCTTAATAATAATGTAGATTCCTGAATACACTCTTCTCATTCTCATACTCACTTACTCGAGTCTTGAAACAAATTAAGTAATTATACAAGACTCCTCGAAAAGACTCAAAGTGACTTTCTCAAACTCTACTCGTACTTTACTCTTAACTCTACTTTGAATTTGAATTATGAATTATGAATTCAAGGATCATAATTAGGATATATAGGATTTCTCAATGAGTAGACATAGTTTGGATAGTTGATAATTAGGAACGAGCGAGGACACAACTTGGAGAAAACTAGTGCAACGTGAAGAGGGATTTAATTTTTTGTCATGAAACTAAATTTTGGGACAGTGAAGTTTGTATCCCCTCCACGATGTGGATATGGGGTACTTTTCTAGGGACCGAATTACAAAATGCCTTCGCGACGCGGACTAGAGCGCGTATATTTTCCCAATCGTTTCTTCCTCTCCCAAACTCGATTCAACTCATTCCCACTTCAGTTTTATGGTCTAATTTCACAATATTTCACAAATCCAGAACGTTTTCACTACAAGGATTTCAAAGACCTCAATTATCAATTAAACTCAAGAACATCTCAAGAACTCAATAATAACCTTCAAGAATGGATTCATGGTTAAAAGTGTACATGATTGTCATGAGGGCGAAAAAGCCCAACACTATGAAAGCTTACATACCTATGAGTCAGGGTTTTCGACTTATTTAGGGCTTAATATTCAAATTTTTAGTGTCCTCAATACCTATTTAATGCTCTAAACTTATGTTAAAGTGATAATTTGCAGCAATGAAGGCAAAAGAGCAATGCATGGGCATTACCAAGCAAAAAAGAGTGAAAAATCTTA
This sequence comes from Solanum verrucosum, assembly GCF_900185275.1. Lineage (NCBI taxonomy): Eukaryota > Viridiplantae > Streptophyta > Magnoliopsida > Solanales > Solanaceae > Solanum > Solanum verrucosum. Next base: position 852,813 of record NW_026020354.1, read on the forward strand.
AGAATTTGAAGAAAAGAAAGGGTGGTACTCGCCGAATCCATTCGACGAGTCGCCAAATAGATTTTTAGCTCCCTTAAAGTTCCATAAAGCCAGCCCATTAACAAGATAAACTTAGTGATCTGATGGGTATTTCGGCGAGTCACCGGAGATTTTGGCGACGCCAACTTAGCCCACAAAAAGTAACAGAGTAAGTGGTGAAAAGGCAAACCAAAATGGCGAGACAAGGACCACCTGGTGTGTCATTGACTAGGTTTGCGTGCCCGACTTATTTCACCGAGTGACTACGAAGCTGAAATTCAGGGAATGTATAAATGCAATTTTAAAAGCAATTTTGGCAATTCCCACATTGTCCAGTTCTGGGTTTTTTCTCCTCAGCATTTCAAACACTATTTTTATACTTTGAGTATAGATTTAGGGTTTTCTTTAATTTTGAGCTTTAATTTGACATTTGAAGACTCGTAGATTGTTACCTAATCCGATGGAGAACATAGTTGGTAACAATTTCTTGCTTTTTATGATGTTTGGATAAAATCCCCATTTTTGGGGGTCTGATTATGTGATTTAATGTTTCAATTAGCTTATTGGTGTTATTGTTGATGTGAAGTGAGTTCAATTAATAGTTGAGCTTTAATTTATGATTTTAGTTGCTAATGCAATTCTAGTTTAGCATTCTAAGCTTTCTTGAGAAAGAAGTATTAGAGTTAAAACTAATAGTTTATGACAGTAGCGATTGGGTTCTTATAGACTTAACTTGAGAAAGTGGATCTAAATTCAATCCTACCAATCTAGCTTGAAAAAATAGATTGGTTGAGGTATTGGGTTGTTCATAAGTGTTATGTTTGTCGAGGTTCGAAAGAACTCACTTGATTCGTGATAGTTGATTGAGACATGGCTAATGAACCTAAAGCCTAGCCTACCCACTAAGATTCAACGACCTCTAGTAAATAATAATCACCCATTCTACAAAATTGACATTCAATTGATCACACTCCCAAGAAATCATCTCTACTTGTTTATTCCCCGTTGTTCGTAGTATTTAACTATTCACTATAATCCCTCCATTTGACATAAATTATCAACCCTTTGTTATTTATTTTATTATTTCGAAAATGTCTACATCTACAAACCATTAGACCACCATTTTACTTCTTAATCAAATTCTTTATCCTATCACTCCCTATTGGATCGTCCCCAACTCTTAGTTGGGTTTATACTATTAAGCAACTGCCTACACTTAGAATCGGATGAAGTGTAGCTGAACGTTATCAAAAAATGGCACCACTGTTGATGGCTGTTGTTTAGAGTTCCTTTAGTGAAGTTTAGTCGTGAACTAATCTTGTTGTTGTTGAATTGACTTTTTTTTATTCTCTATTGGCAGCTCTTAATCAGGTGAAGATATGAGTATTAACGGGAGGAATGTTAGCAAACTTGGTCACAATGATGGCATCGGTAATTTGCACGATGTCAATGAGGATTAGTTAGGAAGTGCGGGTGCTATTCGATTGTTTGTGATTGTGGGCAATGCAATGTTTCATGTGACCAACACTATGTTGCAGCTGTTGCAAATGAAGGGTCTTTTTGGAGGTCATGCTACTAAGGATCCTCATGACCACATTTGGAATTTTGTGAATGTGTGTGGTCCATTTTCCTTCAAAAATATCACACAAGAATCGGACCGACTTCGGTTGTTTCCCTTTTCTCTAATGGGCAGGCAACAAAGTTTTTGGCCGAGTTGCCAAGAGAATCAATTACTTCTTGGGAGGAGCTCACCGAGGCATTTTATGTAAAGTTTTTCCCTCCCTCGAAGATGGTGAAGTTGAGGGACCATATTCAGAACTTTAAGCGAGTGGATGGGGAACCACTTCATGAGACATGGTTGAGGTTTAAGAAGCTGTTGATCCAATGTCGAACTCACTGACTCCCGAAGAATGTGTTGTTACAATACTTCTACCGGTGCCTTGACTCAGTAAACAAAGTTGTGGATGACCAGCTTCTTCAAGGAGGAATCATGCAATGACTATTTGATATAGCATCTACTCTTCTTGATGAGATAACAAAAATCAACTGTGCTTGGTACACTAGAGAAGATCAAGTGTCTCCTTTGAATTTTTGGATGAAAAAAGAGCAAGTGGAGAAAAACCAAGAGAGAGATTAATACATAGACAAGATGATTTCCCATATGGAAATTCTAAAAAAAGGTCATGGGGAGTATTTCCGATAACAAAGAGGTGCAAAAAGTGTCAAGACTAGAGGAGGGTTCTTGCCCGGTCTCTTTAAAGTCGAGTGGGAATCAAGGCTGGAATACGCTTAGGGAGGATGGACGGAGAAGTCACAATCAAGATTTGGCTGACAAAAATAACTTTTTCAGGAGAGAAGACGACTATGATGTGTGTTACATGCACATGGGTGATAGCCCAAGTTCTAGGGACAACTTTGGAAGCTTTCGGTTGGATGATTTGTTATCCCGCATTCTGAAAAAGGTTGAAGGATCCAACAAAATGCTTAAAGAGATGAAGGTTGACTTCTCATCCTTGAATAATAAAGTAAACTCTCACTCGAAATCTATCAAGCAACTTGAATGTCAAATGAGTCAACTTTCAACCCAATTAGAGTCCAAGACGCTAGAGAGGTTTGCAAATGATATAATGGTGATTTAAAAGGTTAATCATGATTACCAAACTCCTACAAATTATGTTACCAACCTTACAGGTAATAACTCCTATAGGAGAATCAGATAGGTGAAATTTGCTTTGTCTGATCTCCTTTGATTATATCTTCCCTTCAATTGAGCTATATATTATTTTCGTATATGGTGGCTGGAATATCCTTTTTAGAAAAAAACACATATTTTCTTAATATTATAGATCATGATTCTTACCAAACACACTCCCAACTTACTTCATAGATCAATATTATTTCTGCATGATTTGAAGTAGTGGTTACTAATGTTGATTTTTTGAATGCTGAGATATGTTTGTGCCTCGTTATGTAAATTAATAGTCCATTTTTTATCGAGATTTATTCGGTACAATAAATATTTTTTATCTACCTAATCAAATCATTTCTGACTCGGAGATTGATCATTTCAATTTCATTGAAGCTCGTGTTTTGTTCTCAACGAAAATCACACATGTTCTATGTGCTGAGTCACTTGTTTTGTTAGTTTCTTGTCATAACGTGAATGATATATTACAATAATTTCACATAATTTTCGTTATGTATATCAAATAATTAATCTTCTAGCATTTGTATAACCAACAATATGTAAGTGCACCAATTGAACCAATACATGACATTTTAAATCAGTTTCATGAGATCAAAAAGATTCTTTCTTTGTGTTAAGCAGTCTCAAAACCATTGGGTACTCAATGGAATTGCTTTAAGACCTTTTAAATCGTTCAAGGATTTTCATATAACCTTCATCGCCTAGTTAGACAAAATAATCATTCACTATACATATTCAAGTATTTAATCTATTGCCAGACTGAAACAAGTCTCATTACGTCCATCACCGGAGAATATATCTCTATTTAATAATGCCAAGATTTTTGCAAAAATATTTTATGCCCCGAGGCACAAACCGCACTTTATATCACACGGTTAAACTTTCGCACAATGATTTATTTGTACCACACTAACATTATATTTTGATATATGAACTATAAGATCAAAAACATCGTTTTTCTAAGTGAAACAAAACATACTTGAATAGTGCATTTTATTTGCCCAATCATTTATCTCTAAATACTATATGACATATTCAAATTTAAGATCATTGTAACCATCTATAGAATTGAGTGCTACTTTATACCAAAGTTACCATCGACGCTCATTTTGATATCGATTCCAGTACGACATAATTTTTTGAGATCTCTTTTTTTCATCATTTTCAGGCACTTGAACCTTTGCCAAGGTTTTATGAAATGTTATGTCATGGTGCTCTTGTAAATCACTTGCCTCAATACCATATTCATTTTGATAATTTGCTCCTCTCCTTACTCAAGGAGTTTTATATTTGAAATCGATTGGTCTATCACGCTTTTAACGTACCATAGACTTTGTGCTTCAAGGACTATTATTAGAGCATTTAAGGGTTAATTAAAATATAGGGTTAGCAAGTACATCTCGCAAATTATTTGCAACATTTGCAAATGAATTATCTCTTGAACTTCAAGTTCATTTTTTTTTAACGAGGGTCTAGATAATTTATCCCACACAGAATTTTCAGTTGTTAATCATATCTCCCCCTAATGATAGAAAATCAAACATTTACCCCCAACCTCACTTGAGGATCCATCTTTGTGGGTGATGGAGCAATAAAATCATATGTGCGTGCACACATCAAACTTTTAGATGGAAATTATTTGGTTCCTAACCCTGAACCATTTGTGATGGGAGAACCTTGTCGGCCTGATGCGTACATGTTAAATAAACTCATCTCATACCAAATTTCATGGAGATTTGTTCTCATAATCAATGGTCTAGCTATAACTGGAGGCATACAATTTCTACTAAACCAACCAATATTATCCACATAATTTTATAGTTTGGAACTATGCTCTTATTGTAACAATTCGAGCAAACAACCTTACAAAAACAAATTCGTAAGTTGATACAAATGCACATCTGACCAAATCATAGATGCATCTATTAAATTATAATATTAAGCGATCCATGTGGCAGGTGAACGGGCCCATATTCACCTTTTCATATTTTCCAAATAATTTTAGGGGATACAATCCAACCAAAGTTGACACAATGATTATTTTGAGGGTGTTTGGATTGGCTTAAAAGTTGGTCAAACCTACTTTCAAGTCAGTTTTTGACTTTTGGTAGTGTTTGGCAAATATAAAAAATAAGTTAAAATGACTTAAAATAAGTTACGAAGTGTTTGGCAAGGTAAATAATAACTTAAAATAAGTCGGAAACCAAAAGTAGGTCTCCCCCTACTTTTATTTTTTGACTTAAAAGTAATTTCAGTTTGACTTTTTTTATTTTTGACTTAAAAACTACTTTTTTTTAGTCAACACAAGAGAATTCTTGAAGATTATTTTTATATCTTTAACATATAGTCACGTGAATTATCAAATTGTTTTGCATCAGATTTGAACCAGAATGATCAACCGGTTATGTCAAATTACCCTCTTGGTGCGATAGGACTTGAATCCTTCGTCGTACCCTCAATAAATGGCATAATAAGCCAAATATAATAGGACTCACCATTGAGCCTTAGAAAAATATTGTCACCTTGTGATTAACATGCACAAATAAAAATAGAACAAAAGAAATACAATAAAAATATTCTCAACAAAGTATGTACTAATATCTTAAACTCTTCAAAACAAAGAGTTACATATAACATTATATTATATTATGTTTGGTGCACAATAATTAGGCTAGCGAATTACCGTTATAAATCAAATAATCTTGCACATGAAGAAAATAATAATGTCAATTACACTAAAATAACACAGCTCACTACCACCACCCCTTTTTCAATTTCCAAGTGAACGACAAAATATTTCACACACAAAACAAAATAAATTAAAAGATTATGTAATAACCAAAACATTGAGCATAATCATAAATAAGATATAAAATATGTTTCACATACAAAAGAAAGTATATATAGTCATATGTGAAAAAATGTACAGTAACAATAATATTAATCATTCACCTTGTTCACAAGTAAAATATAAATATATTCCACAATAATTTACGTTGTTCCTGAGAGAAAAATAAGCACAATTAATTTACCTTCTTTATTTACTTTGCTTCAATCCTGCAATGGTAGAACATTCGTGCTGAGAACGTGTTGTAAAACTTAAGAACAAAAGAACAATATAAAGATGAAGACAAGAAGAATATAAGACAAGAGGAACAATATAAGATAACTTTATTTCTTTCAAGTGTTTATCAAATCTTCAGGTCTATAAAATATGAACCTGTATGCCTCTATATATAGTTTAACATAGAGGTATACAAAAGGTTAGTTATAAGCATGACATTAAATATCAACATAATGGAGGAGGTTATGGAGGTGAAAGGTTACAAGAATAATGATCATAAACGTTGAGGTTATCTTCATAATGGAGGGAAGTAACTTTTAGTGTAGTGGACATCCACAATATATTATTTTATAACAAAGGTATAATAAACAATAATTATATCACAAAGCTACTCAAAAGATCTTTTCTAAAAGAGTTTATCATTAATTTTGTCAAGCAACATATAGATTTTTAGCAACTATTTTGTTACATAATTTCATGATTTCCATCTTTAAATACTTACAACTAATATGTCCAAACACACAAATTTATGAATATTAAACATGAGTCACCCAAACGACAATTTCATATATTTTTATCTCTTTAGTTATGTATCATAATTAAGTTCATGGTTGATCAATGTATATATTAATCGGTCTTTGATAACCTGGTTATTGATTTATCAGTATTGCTTATAGTGCAGTTGTTTACTCCCCCGCTCACTTTTATTTGTCATGTTGCGCTTTTTGATAGTCATTTTTAAAGTTAAATTAGATTACATATATTTGATATTTTAAACAAAAAATTTAGATATTCAAAAACTATATGAAAAGTACTATAAACTGCAATTTTTTGCATAACAATATGATGAAAAAATATATTGTATAATGTTAATCAAAGTTTTTATAGTTTGACTCTAAAAAAGGAAACTATGACTATTAGAAGTGGATGGAAGTAGTAGTACTTAATTCAAAATATTTCAATAGCTTCTTTCCAAAGGATAAGTTTAGCATCTGCACAAAGAATTAGTTATTAAAGACAATTATGTTTTTCCTCTTACCTCTTCGTGCTGAGTTTATTTATAAAGGTATTAATTTGAAAATTATAGATATCATAAATTTGTAAGTAATTTTAGCACTTTAAAATAATCTTTAACAAACGAAAAAGCAAGCTGCGCAACAAAGAATAAAAACACCTTAATAAGTTTATCATATTTTATTTTGAGATAATGTATATACATTTATATACTTATACTTATATACTTACTACCATAAAAGCATGAACTCCCTAACTTAAATGTTAAATTACTATAATACCCCAAACTTAAAACACCCAATTTAGTATGCATATAATATATATATATATATATATTTATTTATTTATTCTATATTAATTTATTAATTTATTTACTTCTTCTATAATATATTAAATGATGACACCTTTTAACATTGATGGATAGTAACTTTTTTGAAGGGTTGTGACTTTTTTGATGCTTTATGACGTTTTCGAGAAGTTGTGATTTTTCTTAAGGGTTGTGACTTATATGATAAGGCACGACTAACACATTTTCATACTATCCTTTGTTGTCTATAAATAGAGACGTTTACTAGAATTTTTAAACTACAAATTTTGTAAGTTTTATATCATTCTTCTTAAAACAAGGAAGATTGTGAAAGTCGTTCAATTATGCAATTGCAAATTTTATTGTGGGTAAACTAGATATATCAACAAAAAATGATTCAACAAGGAGAATAGAAATACACAACATCAAACGAGAAGACTATCTAGATATTAATATACACACATTTTCATAGCCATAAATATCTTTTGCATTAACTTCTACTTGACAAGAAATCCAATGATTATTTGTTGCGCAAATTATAACTTGTTGTTCAAGTAGTGCAAAGTCTCAAACTATTGAAGAAAAAGGATTTGCTCAAAAACTTGTTTGAAGAGTTCAAAATAGGTACTCCTCCGTTTCCATTTTATTTTTTGTACTTTCATTTTTATTCAGTTTAATAATTATGTTCTTTTCCTTGGGGCTCAGGGGCACTTCTTTAAGATGAAATAGTTAAAAGACATTTTTATATGTTTTACGTACCCTTAAATTAAAAGACTTATTTATATTCTAAATTTGCATATAAAATTAAAATTAGACGAATTTATATCTATCTTTTTTATCTTTACTGCATTAGAAGAATGAACTACTTAGCGTAAATGTTAAATTATTATAAAACCTCCAACTTGTAACAACAAATTTAGTATACTTCTATATTTTAGATTATATTATATTTACTTATATTATATTATATAAAAAAACAGTCTTCTTTTCACATTAAAGGGTTGTGACTCCAAAGACCTATAACTATTCTGATTAGTTGTGATCTTTTCGAATTGTTGTGACTTTTTATAGGGTTGCGACTTTTCCAAATAGTTGTAGCTTTTTCAAAGAGTAATGACTTTTACGATGAATTGTGACTTTTCTAAAGTATTGTGACTTTTTTTTCTCAAATTATTAAAAGTTTTTCATTGTTCTTCTTCTGAAAACACCCAATTTAGTATATCTTCTTTATTTTATAATTATTTATTCTTATTATAATATATTATATTAAAATAATACATAATTTCACATTGAATGGTTTTGAATTTTCTAAAGAGTTGTGGCTTTTTCGATGAGTTGTGACATTTCCGATGGGTTGTGACTTTTATGATAAGAAACAATATGCACATGCTCATACTACCCTTTGTTAATTATAAATGGAGGGGATTCCTCTCATTTTTAAACTACGATTTTTAAATATTTCTATTCTTGTCTTCTTCAAAACTTAAGTTTGATTTACAAACATTGACAATCTCAAAGTTGAATGAAATTCGAACACTTTCCTAACATGAATGTTAAATTAATATAATACTCCAAATAAAACATTCAATTTAGTATATATTCTATATGTTATATCAATATTTTTTTATATTATATTATATTAGAAGTAAGAATTCCAAAAATACGATAATAACTAAGTAATGCACTATGAGGGATGGAGGAGAAAGTATATTTAAGAGGTTTAACTAAGAGATTTTAAGAGTAACTAACTTCCAATAGTAATCATAAGAAAGTTTACATCTACTATTCATAGGAAGTTATACTTTATCACTCATTTTATAATTGTTTACTTAATTTTTAAATTTTATAATATTTGATTTGATATTGACGTGCAATGCACATGCGTCAAAACTAGTAATTTTTAAAAACATCACTTATATAAACCTCTTTATATTTTTCTTTCAACCTTTTTTCTCAAAGTTTGACATTTGAATTTCTAATACATTCTTTTAGAGAACAAAAAAATAATTTGATCGCAAGTAAGTTAAAAAATAAAAAATCATTTAATGAAGTTTAAAATAACAAAATAAAAATGGATAGAGAATTGTTGGGCATATTTTTTTTATAATTTGTAAAGATACAATGTACAACGCTTAACAAGGATAAAACATGCAACAGATGTTCCTAGAGCCTAATATATTGATACGCTCGTATTTTATTTACCAATGATTTTGGGCTATGGTATTGAGCCCATGGTTTTATCCCATTATATTGTATAAAAGGGGTTGGTTTTCTATATAAGTCTTGCTTAGTCATTAAAATAGTGGTGGTAAAATTATTTTCAATTGTGGTGTAAAGTTTCAAAAATTGACAAAACACTAAAAACTTTCTCTTCCTTTTTTTCCCTCTCAGCCGCCACCACCACCAAGCTTCAAATCCACCAGCAAAACAACACCTGAAACCCCAACCAAACCACCTCCATTTTCATAGTCTTCGACAAGCTTCTACTAAGCAGCCACAATAATCTAAAGACTATTCCTCCCTTTTGTATCCTTCTCCATCAATCCCTAAATAACCACGGCAACCACCAAAACTCAAATTCTCTTTGCCTTCTCCGGCAAAGTAACGTTGTCGGAGAATAGCCAACCTAAAACCACCTAAATTCTATAAAAAAAACCCAACCAATTCCAGCTACCAATAAATCCATCAGAAATAGACCCACACTACCACAATCTCCCTTCCTTATTCCCCATTTTCGCGTCTTTTATTTATTTTGTAGGCAGTCCGGCAAGATCAAAGCTGCAATGTAGCTTTGTTGTACAACAACCAACAATGTCACACTGAGAAACTAGACCTTGTTGCAAATACCATCGGTGAACCATATCTGGCTCACTACCATGGTTTCCTCTTCTTTGGTGACTCTTGTATCTCTATTTTACTTTGTTTATATTATTGTTGTTGCTAAGTTTGCATTTCAACACGGTGTTTCTCCAATAAACTCTATAAAGGTTGGGTACCTTGATTTTACTCGTTCTATTTCAGATGTTATTTCATTCTTGTTGTGTTGTCGTATGACTGATTACTGTTGTTATTAGGTTGGTTTTGAACAAATTTTTTTCCGTTAATTATTTTTTCATTCACCACTGACTTAATAATTTTTTTTGGTATTTTGAACTACTATGATTCTTTTTATTTAACTGTGTGCTTAAGTTTTCTACCAAATATAAGTCAATGCTAATATTTGATTTTGTCTTATTACTTTGTCTAGTTTTAAAATTTTATTATTATTATACTGCCATATTTTATTCTCAAAAAATGTGTATGTTGTTTCAATTATGTTAATTTCCTCATTATTTTTTAGTTTTTGCTCTATTTAATTCAGAATTCTGTTACACTTTGATTTAGTGAATTTTATCGTGGGTCATTTTGTTTACTGTTTGTTAGTGATTACATGTTATTTTAACTTTGTTAATTTTATATGGGAAACCTGTCCACATATGTAGCCATCTAGTGTTGATTCACATCGAATGTAATTGTACCCATCATAGTCAAAACTGATAAGTTTACATCAAAGGATACAACAATAGTCTCGGCAAAAATCAGGCTCACTAAAACATATATAACAAAGCATGGTCTCCAGAAAAGACTAACACTACTCCAGCATTCCTAAGGTATGCTTGAATTTTGGGCTAATTTGAATTCTATTTTTATTGTTCTTCCTCTTTCTCTTGTAGCAACTTTCTTTTCTTCCAGACGAAGAAGTTAATAACTACAAGCGAGTTGGATTTTCTAGAGCAGGTGGTGGTGGTATACCTTGCCTTCCTGTTCGTGATCCACTTTCATCAACTCGTGGGCAAGAGCTAGCACCAAATGGAAGATTTATGGTGTTTATGACGAGGCCTTCTGAAACACTAGCTTAAAAAACTAAGGTGGTATGTAAATAAGAAGTTGGTGGATGTTATTTATCTCTTCCCACAACGTTCTAAGCCACCAAACCTCGGACATGGAAACTTGGAGAATTGCAACCTGAAGTAGGTACAATCGTGTTACAAAATGAATAATACAAAATTTATTCTAGGTTAACGGATGAACATTACCATGATTCTTCCTACTTGAGGTTGTAGTTCTCAAAGTTTCCATAGCTGAGGTTTGGTGGCACGGGAAGCCGTGCGAAGTGATAATTACATCCACCAACTTCTTATATACAAACTACCTTTGTTTTAAGGTAGTGTTTCATAAGGCCTCAACATAAATATCATAGCTCTTCCATTTGGTTCTAATTATGGCCCACGAGCTGATGGAAGTGGATCACGAACAGGAAGGGCAGGTATACCACCACCACCTTCTCTAGCAAATCCAACTCCCTTGTAGTTATTAGCTTCTCCATCTGGAAGAGAAGAAAGTTGCTACCAGAGGATGAGGAAGAACAATAAAAACATAATTCAAATTTACACGAAATCCAATCATATCTGAGGAACACAGGAGCAATGTTACCTTTAACGGAGAGCATGCTTTGTGATATCGGTTACAATAAGCCTTGTTTTTGCCAAGAGGGTTGTTGTATCCTTTGGTGTATGCTTATCAATTTGGAATATGATGGGTATAGTCATATTCAATGTAAAGCAACACGAGATGGCTACATATGTGGACAAAATCCAAATAAGCACGAAATCCAATCATGCTTGAGGAATGTAGGAGCACAGTCTGCTTCTGGTTTACCAAACTCAGGTTCAGTGATTACCAAACTCCTACAAATTTTGTTACCAGCCTTACATGTAATAACTTTGATAGGAGAATCAGATAGTAAAGGTTGCATTTCCGTCCTTGAAGATGTAGTCATGTCTTTCATATCTGAGTCAAAATCAATATCCAAATGAAAAAACAAATTTTGCATCAGGTCAATAAAAAGATGTGATAAGTTTCTTTTAGGCAAAAGTATTTATTACTCCCCTGAACTTGAAGCTTTTTATTTGGTGTACACCTAAACTATATTCCGTTTTAATTACCCCCCCCCAAACTTGTTTATTCCTCCATCACGTACACCTTTGTTGTCCACCTGGCGTAGAAATTGACAACACACTCTATTAGGCGCGTGAGAAGTGATTTTTTTGCCACATCATAAAGCTACAACGGTAAAAAAATGTAAAATTTCCATTTTTCTTTAATATTTAGCATATTTTAAAGAACTTTCTCTCTTTATTCTCTAACTATATATTCTCCCTAAACCCTTCTCCCTTTTCAAATTTCAGAATTTTTATCTCTTTTTCATTTTAATTGCATTTGCTAAATTCATGAATTATAATAGGAGACTTGTTTGTTTATGTGGGACTCCTCCAATTCTTAAAATTTCATGGACAAATGACAATCCCGGACGTAGATTTCTTGGTTGTTGACACTATGAGATATGTATTTTTTTTATTTATTTGCTTTTTATTTGCCAAGTTCGTATTATAGCATTTTCTTAACTTTGATTTTATCAAATACAGTCCTTATTTCGAAATCCTTATAAGTTTTTCGATTGGTATGATCCAAAATTTCCTAGCCAGGCGAATGTTGTGATTTTGGGTCTATTGAAGAAGACTAATAAACAAGAAAAAAACAGTTGAAGTGTAGATGGATGTTGAAACTGATTTTGGGCATTAGTTTGATATGTAATGTGATATTGTTCTTTCATTTAATGTGTCGTTGAAATTTTTTTTGTTACTGTAATTGTTATTAACGTAAGGTCTTTTGGTTTTAGGGTTCTCATTTTGTGGATTAGTTTGGTTTGGTATTTTAGTGATGTATGGTTCTGCTGATTAAATCTATATATATATATATATATATATCATTGTGTATGTTCAATTGACTTGTCCTTTTTTCATAAAACTAGAGTTACATGTAATAGGTAATATGATTACAAAACACGAAATAATAACATAAAGGCAAACATAAAGGCATAACATAACTAGTGCTTTCTTGATCATCACACACAAACATCATAGTGTTTCATTGTTTCAACCAACAACCACAATAACTTAAGTTAACCACCAAAACAAAAAACAATCACTACTTTAAGTTTGGTTGAAAACAACCATAGATGCACAAAAATACAAACAATCACTACTTTAAGTTTGGTTGAACAACCACACAAGCACCAAAATACAAAACAATCACTAATTTAAGTTTGGTTGTTACAACCACACAACCACAAAAGCACCAACACATATTAAACTAAGAAGTTTTGTTTGAGGGTGATTATCCCTTGGCTTGTGCCCTTGTTTGAATTCCAACAACTTTTGATCTGGTTTGAATACGACGCATAACACTTTGGACTTGAAGTTCTCTTTGAGTCATGGCCTATTTGCCTTTCCACTTCAGTCCCTTGGTAGGTTTAAAACCAATATCACCTGTCACATGCGCAAAACTCACCACACCAGTATTAACCCTCCTACTGCTAGGCAATCCTTACTGCAATATTAACAACATAGTTATTTTGGGTCTCACATTTAAAAATATAATTTTGACAGTTTTATAAGACACTTAAATTAATACATGTATATCCAGTATCGGCAAAAAATACACCTTGTCCAACCACTTTTAGTATCTTCTTGTAATCACTACTTGCACCTCTTCTAGTACCAGTCTTGCTACTGCTTGCTCTTTCATATTGACCTCTACCCTTCTTTTTCCCAGTGGTGGACTAATGTGATTAGAAAAAGAATACAACAAGAGACTAAATTAATAAGTATACTAATCTAATTTATAAAAGCAACTTTATGTGAATGTACCTCTTGAGTGGGTGTTGGTGTAGACTTAGGTTTAGGATTTTTTGGACAATTCCTCTTGTTATGATTTTCTCCTTCGCAAATTGAACATGTCATTAATATCCCCATTCTTGGCAACTTCCCAACTTTTCTCACTTCACCAATTTCTCTTCTTCTGTTCTTTGGTGGCCTACCAGGCATTTGTCTTGCCTGTTCAACCATTGGGTTTCTGCATTTAGGCCAGATTTCCATGTTTGAGACTCGTTGAATGAAATTAGAATATGTCTTCAGATATGTCTCTTTTCTATACCAGCTTGAAATTGCTTGCGATACATCCATGTTCAATCGATTCATTGCTGCTATACCATGTGCACATGGGATACATTTTAATTCCCAAGATGTGCAACTATATTTCTGTTGACCCAAGTTCACAATATGCTTGTATGCCCCTTCTAACACTTCAAATCCATCATCACCATTCCATTTAATGTTGCACTACATTGATCTTGTTACATTGGTATTGAATACCATCATTTCCATTGGAGATATTCTATCTGTCCATGTTTCATCAAATGCTCTTGACTTACTCACCCTACTCATCACCTTAACTTTAATTTTTTCCAACATAGTTACAATAGTCTTGTTCCTAGGTCCCAAGATCCAGTCATTGAAACTCTTTGCCATGTTGTTATCTATACAATCACAGTTTGAAAAAGTTTGGAAAAAAGCTCTGCACCATTTCTCCTTGGTGTATTTGATAAGGTCTTCAACTATACCTTTTTCCAGCTTAGATAGGGCATTTATATTGTACTTAAATTGTGCCTCAAATGTTGATCTAGCACAAGCCCAAAATTTCTTCCTTCTCTCTATGACTCTGAAGTTTTGTGACCAATTTGCTAATATGTGTCTAGCACACATTCTGGAAATAGTTCATCTACAACAGCTATTAGTCCGTGTAGTTGCAAAGCAAAATAATAAAGATAATTAAATTTTGATCAAATTAAATTAAAGATAAACAAAAAAAAAAGAAATTCAGTTACCTTTTGCATATCACTAATGATAGTGAGTTGGGAACCATCTCCTAGATTAATATCATCTTGCAGAATGGTCATGAACAATTTCCATGTCAACTTGCTTTCAGTACCAATTATTGCCCATGCTATTGGATACATTTGGTTGTTTGCATCCTTAGCAGCATCTACCAAAAGTTGATCCTTACAAATTCCTTCTAGAAAACACCCATCCAGCCCTATAAATCTTCTGCATCCTTGTTGGAAACCCTTTTTCATAGCATCAAAACATATATAAAAAGAGTGGAACTGTTTCATCCCATTTTCTGATTCTGAATTTTTAGGCTTCACAACACAAGTCCTACCAGGATTTGTTTGGAGTAACATATCCCTTTAGTCTAGGATTCTGTTAAATTCTACCACATGATCCCCTATAATTTCCTTTAAAATAATTTTTCTTGTTTTTAAACAAACTGCTTTGCCTACATGAACATTCAACTCTTTCCTCACCAAATCTTGTATTTCCCACTCTTTTATATTAGGTTGAGAAATAATCCTATATTTCAGATACTTAAATAAAAATTTTGAATTACACAAAATATTATTGGTGGTCCTGGTACATCTGTTCCTTGGGTTGTATGTCTAGATAGTGAAGTTCTCACTCCTCCCTTCCCTGCTTGCATACAACAGCCATGGACAACCACTTTTATACTTAACTCTTTCTCTAGTACTCTCATTCACATACTTGTCTAACTCAACTCCTTTTTTTATAGCATATTTTGTAACTGCCTCTCTAAATTCTTCTACACTTTCAAATACAAAACTACACTGCCATATTACAACAACACAACTAGAATCATATATCACTCTATTACTCTTCTTTCTCCCCCTTAAACGACCTCCTTCAAGTTCATCATCAGAAACAGGTTCTTCTTGATCACTTTGAAAACTATCACAATCAGAATTGTCATAGTATGGCTCATCCTCTGTTAGCTTACCCTTGAAATTTTTTTTTCCTTTTTCAATATCTTCATACCTTTCATCAAGTCCAACTTCACCTAAAAAAACCTTTTGGTTTTTCCTTCTTCTTTCTCCTCCTACTTTCTTTAAACTTTCTCTCATCTTCCTTAACAATCCTCAACTCCTCATGCACATCACTTCCATAGTCAATAGACTGGTCAAAACATATAAAATCACTGTCTATGTCTTCCTCTGCATTTTCTTGGGCACTTGGTTCAACTTCTTCTTGAACAGAAGGTTCAGTTCCTTGTTGGATAGTAGGTTCAAGTTCTTCTTTAGTATCAGTCCAATCTATTGAAGAATAATCATCATTAGTTTCTTGTTGAACCCTTGCAACCCTATCATTCTCAACTCTTTCACTAGATGGAAAGGAAGAAGAGGAACTTTACCCTAGATCTGGTTTTTTTGGTTGTGCAGTTAAAGACTCCCCATGTGCATTAAAAGACTCAACCACTTGACTTAAAGATTGACTAATTTGACCTTCAGTGGGACCCACATCCTCCAAAATAGTGTCATCACACACATAAATATCTGTTGTGTCCCCATCATGCATATATAATGCAATGTTACAAATGTTTATATCATTTTTCTATTCCACCAGATCACCCCTAGAGAAGGAACTGCATAAGTTTTTCCTAACTTACTAATTCCAAAAGACTTAGGATAATCTGCAAGTTTAGAATTGACAAATGATCTTCATCCACATTCTTTACATATTCAGTCCTACACCCAGCATATACTGGACCTACCTCACTCACCAAGAAACACCCAAATTTGAACCTTAAATTGAGGTACTTAGTAGCCATAGTGTCAACCTATAACCACAATAGTAAGCAATATATTGTACAAGACAACAACAACAAAACATATGCAATAACAATAAATCAGAGGAAACAACACCAAAATAGAGACAACAACAAGAAAATAGAGGCAACAAAATCAAATTTTACTCATAAGCATACAATTATACAAGGAAATTATAATATTTAACAATACAAAAACATAATAGATTAATTGGAACCCTAAAATCCCTAAAATATTTATTTTACTCAAAAGCATACAAATATACATAAGGAAATTACAAAAAACCCCAACATTTAACAATACCAAAATAGAATATTGAAATCAAAACCATCTAGGACCTAGAATCTTAATTTTATTAAAAAGCCCTAATTTTTTGAACTAATTACCAGAAACCATAATACTCATGCATACATAAGTTGAACAAGTTCATAATAATACATTCATTAAGTGAAAATTCTAGTTGAAAACTATCAAACCCCTAATCGGAAAATCAATCGGAACCCTAGTCGAATTATGGTAAAACCATAAACCAAAAATGGGGCAAAATATGAATGAAAGTAAAGGAAAGGCATTTAGGAAACAAACAATAACACTTACTTGCTAAGAATTTCAAACAAATTTGAAATTTAATCAACCAACTTCATGTCTAATTAAGCCCCAAAATCCAGAAAGAGTTCCGCGAAATCTGTGTTGACATCCTTTGAGAAGGTGCAACGTCGCGGTGACTCAATTTTGAAAAAGTTAAAAATACTAATTCAATTTTTTAAAAGACTTAAAAGAATTTTAAAAAGGGAAAAAGGGTAAAAAGGAGTCGCCACTTAATTTTAAGGAAAACTAAGAAACCAATTAATAAATTAACTTTAAAACATTGTCTAGGAAACAAATTGATTCTAGGTAAGAGGTTCAAGTTATTCCGAAGGGAAGGGGTTAGGCATCCTTCGAAATCCACAAATGTGGGACTTGACTGAATTCATTATTTTTCAAACTGAGGAGGAGAACAAAATAGTGTACAAGTATAATAAACATGCAATATACACAAGTAATATGATAAACTATAATATAGGAATCGGCCTAAATTTGCCTACCGTCAATAATATACAATAATGAATAAGAGTATAATTCTAACCTAATTCGAATAGCTTCAATGGGAAGCAACTCTGTGTACCTGTAAACACTTAGTAAAAGTGTTAGTAATAAATAAACATGAATAAAAATAAATGAATCAAAGAATAACTTTAAAATAAAAACTCGTCTTATTAACATGGGAGGCATTGGAAATCGACGTTAATTTCATCATCGGCCAATTTTAACAAACAAAGTATATGAACTTAACTAAATTTCCGTCTTAAAATGGGGAGGCCTCCAAAACAGACGGAGAGATTTTCTCATTGGCCATTTCTTTTTGTAAAATATTCAATATTATTCCAACAAAGTAAGTAGTCTAAAATAAGAGTAATTTTAACAATGATTAAGAAATCATAATGAACAAAATATCAGAAAAATACTACACAAAACCAACTTAAACAAATAATTAACACTAGTGACTAGAGCATAACGAAAACAAATAAAGTATATATAAATGGAAAAAGATGAAATGAACAAACAGTAGTAAAAATCAAAACCCAACAAAAACAAAATAATCAAAATGATATTAAATAATTTTATCCTAAATACTAGACCAAAACGGTGAAAGAAAAATCATCAAAATGCATAAGTCTACTAACATAATAAAATAAATGATAAATAAATAACCAACCATAATCAAAATAAAGAAAATCTACTGAAAATATAAATAGTGGAGCAATGTGAAGGTAAGAAATAAAAATGGAGACAGATTTGGGTTACTGTAAGGGTTTTCCCGCGAGTTTGGTTCTTCAGGAGTTTATTTGTTTGGTATGGCCAGATTTATTGTTCACCGGAGTTGGAGCCACGTCGGAGATAAACTATTCTTTATATAGGGAGTTGAAAACTACAATACCACTATTTTAAAATTGTGGGCCAAAATAACCGGTCAATAAAATATCTGTGTATGAAATATTATCTATATCAGAATGAATTTTTGGATTGTGCAAAATATCAAAATGAATATAAACAAATGTAACAGATAAAATGAATATTAAAAAATGTAACGAACGTAACTAATGACATGTAAAAAACTACAATTTAACAGAAATAATTATTTTATAAAAAATGAACTAATATTTGAACGTATTCAACTTGCTGTGAAAAAATAATATAAATAGAATTAACCGATAAAAATCCTAATATTTTAAGAATAAGGATAATTATCAACAAGTTGCATTAAAATGGCAAAACATGTATTTTGAACTATTTAAAAAATAAAATACTTAAAAAATATAAACGTTAAAAATATCAGACCAAAATTTGGTGTCAACAACTTGCCCCTTTGTTTGATTAGGATCGATGAAAGAGATCCTGGTCAAACAAAGTTGACGAACCAAAATTTGGTTTGATAAACTTGAACAAAACAATATGAGACGTTAGTAGAGATTTTGAACAATACTATACATCCGCCAATGGGTTAAAATAATAAACAAAAGGCAAGGATTGATCGTAAAATGAAAAACATTCACATACCTTCGATTTTACTTTGAAAATTGCACAATGAAGGTAGTGTACCTCTTTGAAAGGACGATGATGTGAATAATATGCCACTTTGAGCGAAGTGACAACATCACTTGTCTTTTGAAAGGTAGACGAATCAACCTGAACTTAACGTGTCACTTGAAAGGAGATGACAACCCAAACGTGTCTCTTGGAAGGCAGACGACCCAATTTGAATATAACATGTCACTTGAAGGGAGGTGACAACCCAACTTGAATATAACATGTCACTTTGAACGAGGTGACAACCCAACGTGTCTCTTTGAAAGGCGGACGACCCAACTAGAACTGATTAACGTGCCATTTGGAGGGAGATGACAATCCAATCTTGAATATAACATGTCACTTTGAACAAGGTGACAACCCAATCTGTCTCTTTGAAAGGCGGACGACCCAACTTGAATATAATGTGTCACTTTGAACGAGGTGACAACCCAACGTGTCTCATTGAAAGGCGGACGACTCAACTTGAATATAACATGTCACTTTGAACGAAGTGACAACCTAATCTTGAACTTAATATGTCACTTTGAAGGAGGTGACAACCCAAACGTGTCTCTTTGAAAGGCGGACGACCCAACTTAACATGTCACTTTGAATGAGGTGACAACCCAACGCATTTCTTTGAAAGGCGGATAACCCAAATTAACATGTCACTTTGAACGAGGTTACAACCCAACGTGTCTCTTTGAAAGGTGGACGACCCAAATTGAACATAACATGTCACTTTGAACGAGGTGACAACCCAACGTGTCTCTTTGAAAGGCGGATGACCCAAATTGATCTTAACGTGCCATTTGAATGGAGATGACGACCCAATCTTGAACTTAATATGAATGGTGTATCACAAAATCTGCAATAACAATGTTAGTAGCAAATATATCATAAAAATATGATTTTGAAATGGAATAACAAAATAAAAAGTCTCACATTGAACGGCATGACAAATCAATTTTAAAAAAACATCATTTTATTTGAGATAACAAATTATTGTTATTTTTTTTAAAATGTCATTTTGAAAGGTATGACGACCTAAATTTAAAAAGATGTCATTTTGAAGGGTATGACTATCCAAATTTAAAAAAGATGTCATTTTAAAGGATATGACGACCCAAAAATAAAAAGATGTCATTTTGAAGGTTTTGACGACCCAAAAATAAAAGATGTCATTTTGAAGGATATGATGACCCAAAAAATAAAAAGATGTCATTTTGAAGGATATAACGATCCAAAAAATAAAAAGATGTCATTTTGAAGGATATGACGACCCAAAAATACAATTTTAAGTATGAAACGGTCCACAAAGTTACTTTGGATAAATATCAACAATGAAACGGTCCACAAAGTTGGTTTGGACAAATATCAACAATGAAACGGTCCACAAAGTTGGTTTGGACAAATATCAACAATGAAACGGTCCAAAAAGTTGGTATGGACAAAGATCAACAATGAAACGGTCCACAAAGTTGGTATGGACAAAGATCAACAATGAAACGGTCCACAAAGTTGGTATGGACAAAGTTCAAAATGAAGTGGTCCACAAAGTTGGTATGGACAAATATTGAAAAATGGGTTTCAACCCGTTTTTATTTTATGAACAATGAAACATATTTTAACTTGGTTAGCACCAACAATAGTAATGTACACAAATTTCTCACAATTCTTTCTCTTGCAACTGACATTGACTTCGAGGTAATTCCTATGGATTCAAGTGATTCTTCAAATGTACTTAAGTAACGACAAAATTTTCTAATCTTGCTTCAAACAAAGGTTTTGAACTAGACCTAAAATAATGTTTCAACTGCCCTCAGAACAAAGAAAGTCCCAATTTGCACACAATTAAACTATTTTGATTTTGGGACATTTGACAAAATCCACTCACTCAAAAAGAAATGTTCAAAGGTTGCAATTGTGATACCATAAGCTTGGCCTTCATGTAAATCTCCACTAATGTGAGAACATTTGAAATGAAATCATGTAGGACTTGTCGTTGGCTTGTAATGTAGGCTTGGGGATGTGTAGGATAATATTTTGAAATAAAAGTGACTTAATCCTTTCTTGAGCATTGTACTGAATCTGTGTTTTCAACATTTGTTACGCTTTTAGCGTTTGATACTTTTTGTTGTCCCTTTCTTTTGTACTTTTTGACTTCTTTAGAAGTTTTGCTTGTCTGAGTTATTTCCCATCTCATCATCTCTTGAATTTTCTCATGATTGTTTGGAGTAATCTTCTTCTTTTGTTGAAACTTGGCTTGTTTGAACTTGTAGGGAATTTTGAACTCTTCTTTCTTTCTTTTGAAGTCATTTTTGTATTCTTGACTCCCAAGGACTTTGATAACTTTTGTCTTTGACAAATTTTAAACTTTGAATCTTCTTTGTAACTTGCACGTCTTGAGTGTGCTCAAAAAAGTCAGGCCAAAGCGTATAAGCACTCAGAAAAGGTATAAGCTAAAATGTGGTTGTCCAAAGAAAAGACTTAAGGCTCAAAGTGGCGACATACTAGGATTGATGTCATTTGGTAGGCTTTGAAAGGCTCAAACGGGTCAAAAAAGGCCTACAATCATTTCTCACATCAAACATTACTCGAGATTTTGCCTCAACAACATTTAGGCCAAGTTCTAGATCAACAAAACAACACAATTGAATTTAATTCAAAAGCTCACCACACAATGCACATGAAACAATGAATCTGATTTTGTTCTAATCTTGAATGAATGCAAGAGAATATTTTCAAGTGTAACAAAAGTATGAATGAGAGATACCCAAATAATCTATGGTTTGACAAGAAGTCAATCTTCTTTACTGTACAAGTTTTTTATATGCACACTTGAACTGTGCTAGCACCAACAAAGTAAAAAATTAGTTTAAAATATAAACATTTTAAAAGAATAAAAAAAATCTTTTGAACAAAGAATACTGAACCCTGAAAGGGTTGTCTACGTATCTCATTTATGAGAATCAAGTTTGCGTACTTCGTTCAAATATGGCATATAACCTATATTTTGAACAACAAATGAATTTTTTGAAAGAAAAATAAATGGAATAAAGAATCAATGAGCCACATTGAAGGGCGGGTAACCCAAATTTAATAAAAAATACTTTTTTTTAATATTTAAAGAAAACTTTACAAGACTGAAGAAATCAGTGAGTCACATTCAAGGGCAGACCACCAAAATGTAACAAAAAATCATTTTTACTAATTAAAGAAAAAGTAACAAAAAGAAAAAATTAATAACTAATGAGTCACATTTAAGGGCAAACAATCCAAACTTTACAAATGTCAAATAAAAGAATATTAATGGACTGTAAGATAAATAAGATCAAAGATATGTACATACAATAAATATAACAGCATGTACAAAAAGTTAATACAAAAGGTACAAATGAACTCGGAGTAATGCCTCCAAAATCTGGAGTCTGAGTATAACCTTGGTGATGTTTTTGAGGGTATTCCTTAAATTTTTTGCCCTGTTTCAGCTTCAACAAACTCCGGTATTCAGTAAAAAATTTGGAGACCTCCTAAAAAAATTTTTTTCCCCAGTTTCCGGTTTGAAATAATGGAAAACTTACGGGGAACATGACCGATCCCTTATGGCGCCTACGTATCCCGTTGAAGTAGAAATCACGTCAAACGTAGTTCCAACAGATTCTGACTTGGATAAAGATTTGACGGGATTATGCATATTCTAAAACTAGATTAATAAGAGTGGCTTTTGAAAGATCGGGAACTCAAGCGGATAACTTAGGTTGGAACTCACAACAATCATTGGACGCCTGACGTACCAATAAATTATCGATCATTTCGGAAAAGGGTTGAGTATAAAAAAGCCCAGTTGCGATTATGCTGAAATCGTTCTTTAATATACTATACATGTATCAGTAAAATGCTATGAATGCAACAATAATGAAAAAATAATGAGTACAGTATGCAAATAATCAACAAAATATACAAGATATAATAAATAAGACAATAAAAGAATAGTGTCCTCAATTTGAAAAAATGAGCCCATAATGGTTAGAACATTTATATTCTCAGCGGAGTCGCCAATCTGTTGACATCTTTTGAGAGGGCGCAACATCACGATAACTAAATTTTGAAAGAGTTAAAAATACTAATTAAATTTTTTAAAAGAATTTTAAAAAGGGTAAAAGGGTAAGAAGTATTTGCCACCTAATTTTAAGGAAAACTAGGAAACAAATTAATAAATTAACTTTAAAACATTGTCTACAAAACCAATCAATTCTAGGTAAGAGATTCAAGTTATTCCGAAGGGAATGGGTTAGGTATCCTTCGGAATCCACAAATGTGGGTCCCAACTGAATTTTTTTTTTTTCAAATTGAGGAGGAAATTAAAATAATGTACAAGTATAATAAACATGCAATATACACATGTAATATGATAAAACAATAATATAGGAATCGGCCTAAATTTGCCTACTGTCAGTAATATACAATAATGAATAAGAGTATAATTCGAACCTAATTCGAATAGCTTTAATGGGAAGCAACTCTGTGTACCTGTAAAAACACTTAGTAAAAGTGTTAGTAATAAATAAACATGAATAAAAATAAATGTATCAAAGAATAACTTAAAAATAAAAACTCGTCTTATTAACATGGGAGGCCTTGGAAATCGACGGTAATTTCTTCTTTGGCCAATTTTAACAAACAAAGTATATGAACTTAACTAAATTTCCATCTTTTAAAATGGGGAGGCCTCCAAAACCGACGAAGAGATTTTCTCATTGGCAATTTCTTTATGTAAAATATTCAATATTATTCCAACAAAGTAAGTAGTCCAAAACAATAGTAATTTTAAAAGTGATTACGAAATCATAATGAACAAAATACCGGAAAAATACTACACAAAACCAATTTAAACAAATAATTAACACTAGTGACTAGAGCATAACAAAAAAAATAAAGTATATATATATGGAAAAAAATGAAATGAACAAATAGTAGTAAAAATCAAAACCCAACAAAAATAAAATTATAATTTTAATGATATTAAATAATTTCATCCTAAATACTAGACCAAAATGGTGAAAGAAAACTCATCCAAATGCATAAGGCTACTAACATAATAAAATAAATGATAAATAAAATAACCAACCATAATCAAAATAATGCAAATCTACTGAAAATATAAACAGTGAAGCAATGTGAAGGTATGAAATAAAAATGGAGACAGCTTTGAGTTACTGTAAGAGTTTTCCCAAGAGTCTGGTTCTTTAGAAGTCTATTTGTTGGGTCTGGCCAGATTTATTGTTCACCGGAGTTGGAGCCACATCGGAGATAAAATTTAGAGCTTCGAGCTCATTGTTTGATGGAGCTTTGAGCTCACTAATGACCTGCAAAAACAAACAAAAAAATCAAAAAAAAGGAAAGGGAAGGGACTGGCAGTCGATTTTAATTTTTTTCTCCAGTTCATCGGAGTTTGAAGTTCCTCGCTGGAGCTACTGGTGGAAAAAATGGGAAAACGAAGGGGGTTTTGGCTTGGAGCTGTTGGCAGGAGCTTCGTGGTGTAGTTGGGTGGTTTATGGGGTTGTTTCTGATGAGATTTGGGTCGGGGTTTTGGGACTGTGGTCAAAAAAAGGAGAAAATGAACGGGGTTTGGTCTGGTTGTTGTGGGTCTGGCGTGAGGCGGTGGTTTGAGGTTATTTTCAATTGTTTTGCCAGAAATGGCAACAAGAAAAGGAGGACACTAGTTGTTCAGTGGTAATGAGTTTCTGGGGTTGTTTGAGCTACTGGGTTTGGGGTCTGGTTTGGTGGTGTTTTGGCAGTGATTTGGTGGTTGTTTCAGGTGAGGTTCTAGCTGGAAAAGAGGAGGACTGGTGGCTGTTGGTTTTGGTGGTTGTTTAAATGAATCTAATGGTTGTTGGGAAATGGAAGTGAGGGAAGATCGAGGGGTCTTTGGTGGTGGTGGACTGGTGGAGCTCACCGAAAAATAATAAACAATGAGAAACCCCTTTTTGTGAATAAACAAGTATAAACTTTAGAAATATCAGACCAAAATTTGTTGTCAACAATCTGTCGTTTACTCTACGAGATCGACCTTTACTTTACGTCTTAGAGAGCCAAAAGCTTTGAAATCTGAAAGCACTTCACGTCGTCGATTACTGTTCTTAGAGCTAAGGGAGAAGTTTTGAGATTAGTGAGAAGCGTAGTCTGGAAGTTTTAGGTTTGATGCTTCGGTGAGAAGGTTTCATATTTCTTTATCTAGGTGGATATTATTTATCCAGGTGGAAATCCACATCACCTGTTTTGTCAACCTGTCACGCGCGTGTAGTCACGATTGGAATAGTGGGATAATAAAGGTGTACGCGATGGAGGAATAAACAAGTTTGGGGAGGTGGGGGTAATTAAAATGAAATATAGTTTAGGTGTACACTGAATAAAAAACTTCAAGTTCAGGGGGGTAATGGGTACTTTTGCCTTTTTAATTTTTTTTTGATGCAAACAACCTAATGAATCTCTTCATCCTATAAACCAAAGATCCTTGTCGAAGCTAACCTCTTGAGTTTGGCGACTTCTTCGAAGGAATCACCCAACTGAATGAGGCAAATAATTGATTTATCTCCATACCAAGATACTCAGACTTGAGATACTTTTTAACTGAAATCTTACTTCGAAAGCATTTTTCTTTCCATCTTTCGGAGCCCGAAAATACATCGAAAGATATAAATATCTATCCTTAAATGTTCCTAAGCCTGTAACTCTTTTTCCTACCTGCCAGCCCCACTTATAACCAACATTTGTGCAATCTACAAGAGCATATGGTAAACCTTCGCCAAGTCATACTTTGAAACTGGATAAAGTTGAAGACCAGTTTCATTGATTCTAGATGCACTTCCCATTATATACAACAAGTGCACGACTCTCCCCAACCTCCTCATTGGTTTAAATTTAGCTGGAAACTTTAACTCTATTGATAATGATGAAACCACGTTTTTTGGCTAAAAATAAAAAAAGAAATGTTAGAAGTCCACATCAGAAAGCAAACCATTTTTGGATATGAAATAACTATTAGAGACAGAAAAAAACAGTTAAAGGAGAAAAGCCAAAAGTTGGGTCTACTCTGAATGAAAATAAGACAACTATGCTTTAGATAAAGATAAATGTTTGACCTTTCAGCATAACCTACAGAAGCATTTTTGTCCCAAGGAAAAAAGAAAAACAAAAAATAAACATTAAGGCCGAGCAGCATAATGTTTGTGTATAATGGCATCATGCTTGACATAAACACCTAAAGTTTCAAGCCACCTTTGAGATGAAATTATTACTGTTGTTCATCCAATATTACTAGGATACTTAGTTTAAAGAATATATTTAAACACAAGAAACTTAAATCCCGTAAAGAAAATAGAATCTGAAACATATTAGAAATATTAAATAAAATAATTTTCTCAAAGAAGAAAATCGAGTCCACTGAATGCACAGTGTCCTTAAGAAAATTCTTCTCTTCAAGTATCTGAGGTTAACAGAATGTATCATCTCATAATAGAATGATGTTACTCACCGGTGTATTGGTACCTAAAATCGCGGTGTCAGCAAACCATCAACAATAGTAAAGTACACTGAGAATATTAGATTTAGTAGAAAAAGAAGAAGTCCAGAAAGTCCTTATTCGTTATTGAAAAAGAAGTGGAAACCATTCTATATATCTACAACAGAGGGTAGTGTGAACAACTGCTTATTGTGCCTTATCGGAAAGGTCACATCCCTTTAAAAATTCCACAACCCTTCCGAATAGTCACAACCTTACGAAAAAGTAACAACTTTTCATAAAAATCACAACTCATCACAAAATTCGCAATTTTTCATAAAAGTCACAACTCGTTAGAAAAGTCAAAACTCTTTATTGAAGTGACAACTCTTCATTTTCATTCACAACTTTTATAAACCAACAATTACTCGTGGCATTAGATGAATTGTGTCCTTGAAGGGTTCTTTTTAATAGATCCTACAACAGTTCAATCCAAATATGGTCTCAAATCCTTTCAGTAGGTACAAACTTAAGTTTATGATGAAAGAAGGATAAAAAATAAATCTTTTTTCAGAAATGGAAATATGTAGAAGCACAAAATATCTCAATCTCACGTACTTATATTTAACTTTCAAAGACCATTTCTTTAGAAATCAAATTCCTAGGAAGAAAAAATGTTACGTACACGACATTTTTGGTTTCCACCCATTAATGCTATGTTTTGAATTTACTTCACCCCTAATTTTAGAAATGGTAGTTAGCAGTTATAATTAAAATTGAATTTACTTCACCCCTAATTTTAGAAGAAACCAATCAGCTTGACAATAAATTTTATTGAACTTAATACTATATATAGAAGACGCTTCCATTTAGAATAGGTAGTTAGTAATTAGCACTATTATTAAGTGGCAGAACTAGGTATTGGCAATGTTGTTAATTCGACCCCCTTCGTTTAAAATTAAAAATTAAAAAGAAAAAGAAAAAGAGAAATCAAAACCCAAAAACCTTGTGAAATGCAAAGACTATAATAAGGAATATTATTTAGTATTTAAGAACATTCAAACTCCCTTCATGTCTGAGTTGATATATACCTCTCACATTCCTTAACGAGTAATAAATAAAAGAGTAATTTTATTATATCATTCTTTGAATATATTTAATAAAATATTTTGACAACTATATTGGGGAAATGAGTGGTACTTACTCTAATATTCAATAAAGGAACATATCTAAATATAATTGTGATAGTGATTTAAAAAATAAATAAAATAAATTATGAGTCCCGTTAAATAAGCCCACCAAGCCAATAAAATAGGCATAGAAACGTGTAGGTATATATTTTTAATAGGTTTTCATATTTGTAATTAAAATATTAGTGTTGTAAATAAAAAGACTAGATTTAAACCGTGTAAATTAATGTCTTTAATTCAATATTCTAGTAATTTTTCCTACTATATAAGTAAGCAAATACATCAATGAATACATGATGTATTTAAATTTTTACTTAGGTTAAGTAAAATAATTATTATATCTAATCATATTACTGCTAGTATAAATCCCTACAATGTCCCACTTAGACTTTTAATCATGGCAATTGTTAGAATTAAAATAATTAAATACATGATTAATAATATATATGCCCGAACAATCTCCGATTCAGACTCTTAACTATGCATCTACAACTTTAACAAAAAATCACTTACATGACTTATTAAATGTTTTCACCAATAGGCTCTTTGCAAAATAATCTTCTCAAGTTATTTTTTGTCATGACCCGAGTCTACACCCTGGACGTGGCCGACACTTGAGAACCATTGCTGGTCCACAAGCTAACCCTCATCCAGGCTAACTACAAGTGAAAGACTAACTCAAGCATACAAAAGCATAAAACTGAATGTAAATTCATAAGACTCAAATACTCAACTTTAAAAAGTCTGAACAATACTCAAAAGATCTACTTAGAATTCATAAAACAACTCAAATAAAGAAATTATAGAAAACTCCTCATCTCTATCTATCTATGAAGCATTTACTATTACAAAAGGATATCTGGACAAGACCGACGACATCTCAAAACTACTAACTGTAAGGTAAGGTGAAGTCCACTGGAGTATAAGAAGGCTCACCAAAGCTGACTAGAATACACCTTGGTTATCAATTTAGAGCAACATACAATCTTCCAAAATCAATCATCATTAGATATGAACGTAATCATCACAAGTAGATACACAACACAGTTTAATGGTCATCTCACTGAACCCAATTCAATGGTCTTCTCATGGAAGCCACACCCAAACTTTTAGCATACCGGAACGTGGTACCCGATCCAATGTTTATGCCGGAACATGGAAACTGATCCAATGTTTATGCAGGAACATGGCAACCGATCCATGTTTATGCCGTAACGTGGCAACTGATCCAAGTTAGTTTGTCGGAACACAACACCTGATCCACTCAACAAACCACAATCACAGTCACAATGTATATTCTCACAATCATACAACAAGAGGTGATTCATGGCATACAATTATTCAATTATCCTCATTTACGATTAGGGTGACCAATAATGTAACATTCGCATACATAAATGCATTATAATGAACAATTACAAACATATATCACACCAACATGAAATCACAATCATCGCCTACCTCGAATTCAAGTTTGAATCCCCTAAGAAACTTGAATCTTCCTTTTCGGATTCTTCCCGCTTGTTCGTGGTCTAAAAAATATACAATGAACGCAAGGATCAACAATCAAAGGTCTAATTATCCGGATTATAACAAACCCATTAACCCTAGACCAACCCAAGATCCTAATACCTAATTTAGGCCTTTTTCCACCATTAGTTCAAACCCCCCCCCCCCCCCCCCATCAATAATTACCTAAGAAACTAAGTTCTACGGATCGAAACATGGATTCGGGGTGTAAAAACCTTACGTTTAGCCTCAAGAATGGTGAAAAACTGTCAAAACATACCTGGGGTCGTTCCTAGCTCTCAAAGTTGAAGAGTGTAGAATAAAACATTTTTGGGGTTTTATTTCCGACTTAAGTCGCGCCTGTCTTGCTATGGCGGCCCTAACTCGCCATAGCGGCCCCACCCTGGCGAAAATAATCCCGCCACAATGGCTTGCACGGAACCAGTGAGCAATTTTAATAATTTCAAGACCCCAATTTCACAGCACACCTTTAACCAACGACGCTAAAAAAATACCGTTCACGCTAAGATCTATTTCGTAAAGTCGTACAGATTCCTTAACGACTTATCTAACTACTCATGTAATTAGAATCATAAATAAGTCACCCATTCTTACCAGATTTCCATACACCTTAATGACTCTGAGTTCATCCAAATCTGGACTCGGCTGGGAAATTCCATGTTACTACGACAAAGTTTTTTAACCCAAATTTTTTTCCCGTTGGATTTTCTATAACGATAGAACCCGGTCCTTAAAATAGATATAAATTTACCCATCACTCGTCCCCAAGTGATCAACTAGGGAAGACTGGCTAAAGTAAGGGTAGAGTAGTGCTTGAATCACTGAACAGCACGGGATACTTGTCCCACATACTTTTTCTGTTGACTCTGGGTTGATAGAAGCTTAGATTGGATACTTCTAACCTTACCCTGAACATCTTTCACCAAATCAAGTCTCAAAGGTTTCACATCTTCAACCTCAAACCAACCAATTGAACCCTACAGATAATCCCATACAATGCCACAATGATGTCATCTTTATACTTTAGTGATAAATATTGTTGTATGTAAACTTAACTACAACAAAAGCGATTCCCAACAACCACCAAAGTTGATCGTACACACATCTACAACATGTTATCAAGGACCTTGACACAATCATCCGGACGAATCCTATAGCACTTAAGCATGATAAAATTCCAAGTCAATACTCGCTAAAATTAGAAGTGAACTTGAATCTACCAACACACACTCATTATACCCAAAAAATCATAGTTCTTAACAATATATCCATCTCACAACCCAATTTCCCACGAGCTTAAGTTATAAACATTTGATCTTTAAACATGAGATACTCATCGAGGGGCATATCTAAGCATACAAGCCCTCTACCCACACTATCGAATGCTGAATTTAGCAATTGTAGCTTACCTCTTAAGAGCAGTGAAATTGGACCCAATGATCCCCACATTCAACCACACACAATCAATACATGACCTCGACGACTAGATGAATGATAAGATTGTCGGACAACTATAAATTACGCAAGGTAACTCTTCTATGGATTCTCATAAGAAAGGTGATATACGTAAAACCACTGAAATACTTTAACAACTCCAAGACAACATCACATAAGTCATCTGAAATAACCACGTCTTCCCAAATCATCCCACTCAACCAAGAGAACATCACATGATCGGTACACCTGATCCATCACTAGGGATCCACCCACAAAGTGAAAACAAATGTGGGCTTAGCTAGTGAATCATACTCATAACCATAATGAACACTTCGACCATTTACCATACTCTAAACTAACACTTTTAAATAAAACCCTTTCTCAGATACTTTAACAATCAAAATTAATAAAATTTACGAATCAAACCAAGTGTAAATCCTTTCAAAGGTTCACTACCTGATACAATTGATCATTTCTCACCTTACAAATTCGTACCTCGACAAACATATCACCACGAATGTATACTTACAATGAAAACTCTGAGTTGTAACTCAATCGTATAACACAATCCCCTTATCTATCAATATTAGTTTAACTTCTTTTTGGTGAGTTTGGAGAGAATGATTTCTATTGGGAAATTTTGGGTAAACATGCTTATATAGGGGTCTTAGATATAGGAAAAACGACGTAGTATAGGATAAAAATAATAAGGAAAAGACCCAACTAACACTTAAACTTAACTGATAGTTCTGACCTACGGCCAGTGCCGACAGACTGTGGTTAGGACGACGGACCGTCCTGCACAGCCATCGATTGTGGTCAGAAACCCTAATTTTGGGCCAGTGAAACACCGACCCCGACGACGAACCATGGTCTGACATACGGTCTGTAGGTCAGGCCGTGGTTTTGAGCCTCTACAGACTTGGAAGTGTGTCCAGTCCATGGACCACACTACGATCCGTGGTCCTACCCACGAGCCGTGGTTGGCCTCTGTTGGCTGGCACCTGCAACTCCCCAAAACTTGTTTCATTTCCCTTTTTTGGATATGGGGTCTTACAATATCTCCCCCTTGGGATCATTCATCCTCGAATGAGATTTAAGGCTTATCTTAAACGATAAGACTCAAATACTAGCAACCCATTATGCATGCAAACTCATCAAAATGCACACAACCAAGGAGGAAACATCGACTCCTAGCTAAAACATACTTAACACATCATAAGGAAGATGGGAAACTAGCAGCCCAACATGAATGCAATTCTAAAAATGCACATCTCCTAGGAGGAAAATATCAATTCCTAACTAGTATGTTCAATGCATCACAAGGGAAATAAGAACTAGACCTAGCAACCCAATATGCATGAAATTTCAATATTATTCATGTTCGAGGAGGACCTACCTTCTCCAAGCTAAAAGCATGCTCAACATCCTCTCATGGAGCCTTTATGCAATTCATACTCAATAGCAGAGATAATACATGTTCAATAAATAATTTCATGCAACTCATTCTTAATGCACAACAACATGAGGAAAATCAGACAAATTGACTCATTTCTCAAAAATATAACTTTTCATGAACATGCATAAATAAGGAAATCATGGAAAATACTTAAAACACATGACTCCAAAACAAGGAACGAACCATGAAGAACTCATTACCTCAAGCTAGAGTAGGGGTAGAAGGAAATAGATGAGGATATCAGGACATTATATCGGCCTCGGCCTCCCAAGTAGAACCCTCAACTAAATGATTCCTCCATAACACTTTCACGGAAGCAACTTCTTTATTTCTTAACTTCTTGACTTGTCGGTCTAAAATATAAACCAGAGCTTCCTCATAAGAAAGATTCTCCTTAACTTCCAACTCTTCTAATGGAACTATGGATGTCGGATCACCAACACATTTCTTCAACATAGAAATATGGAGAACCGGATGCACCGATGCCAGCTCTTTTGGCAAATCAAGATCATAATCAACCTTACCAACATGCCCCAAAATTTGATATGGGCCTACAAAATAGGGAGTAAGCTTCCCTTTCTTGCCAAACCTCATCACACCCTTCATGGGTGAAATTTTCAAGTTAACCCAATCATGAACATCTAACTCAGGATCTCTTTTTCTAACATCAGCATATGACTTTTGTCGACTTTGAACCGTTCTCAACCTTTTTGTAATAAGTTGAACTTTCTCTATAGCATCATGTACCAATTGGGGACCTATTAGGGCAACTTCACCTACCTCAAACCATCCTATAGGAGATCTATACCTCCTACCATATAATGCCTCAAATCAAGCAATATAAATACTCGAGTGATAGCTATCATTATAAGAAAACTCAATCAATAGCAAATGGTCATCCCAATTACCCTTAAAATCAATTATACGAGCTCTCAACATGTCTTCTAAAGTTGGATAGTACACTCCACTTGCCCATTGGTTTAGGGATGAAAGGTCGTACTAAGCTTAATACGAGTACAAAGGCCCTTTTGGAAAGACTTAAAAAATTGAGAAGTGAATTGAGTACCACAATCGGAGATAATGGATAAAGGCACTCCATGCAACTTTACCATTTCCCTCAAATACAACTTAGAATAATCCTCCGTCGAATAGGAAACCTTGACGGAAATAAAATGTGATGATTTTGTCATCCGATCTACTATAACCCAAATCTAATCATGTTGTCGCCGAGTACGTGGCAACCCTACTACGAAATCCATATTTAACTCTTCCCATTTCAAAGTAGGAATACCAATGTCTTGGGATAAACCTCTTGGTTTTTTATGCTCAACTTTCACTTGTTGACAATTAGGACACTTCACCTTAAATCCTTCAATATCCTTCTTTATCCCATTCCACCAGAAGACTTCCCGCATGTCACAGTATATCTTGGTGGCTCCCGGGTGAATAGAATATCGAGAACTATGGGCTTTTGAAAAAGATATGTTTCCTCAAGTCATCGATATTAGGAATACACAAACTACCTTGATATCTAAGCACAACATCTACCCCTTGGGAGAAAGCCTCAACAACCTTTTTAAGTACCGCTTCTTGCAATTCTAAAAAAATTGGATCAAGACCTTTCTTATCTTTCATATCCACCACAAAAAATGATTCGGAACCATTATGAACCATAACACCACCCTTGGTAGAGTCTACGAATTTAATTCCCAAGCGGGCCAATCTATGAACGTCTCAAACAAATTCTTTCTTATCATTCTTTATATGAGCAACACTACCCATAAATAACCGACTAAGAGTATCGACCACCACATTCGCCTTACTGGGGTGATAGAGCTCACTCATATCATAATTTTTCAATAACTCAAGCCACCTTCCTTAACAAAGATTCAAATCCTTCTGACTAAGTATATATTGCAAACTCTTGTAGTCGGTAAACATGTCAACAAGAACACCATACAAGTAATGCCTCCTAATTTTTAAGGCAAAAACAACCGCCGCTTGTTCGAGGTTAGGGGTAGGGTAATTCTTCTCATGGATCTTAAGTTTCCTTAAAGCATAGGCAATAACTTTACCATTTTTCATAAGAACATATCCCAACCCAATTCTAGGGGCATCACAATAAACCATAAAGCCATTCGTTCCTTCTGGTGAATTCAACACCGGAGCCGAAGTAAGTCTATTTTTTAACTCTTGAAAACTCTTTTCACATGCTTCAGACCATATAAACGTAGCCTTCTTTTGAGTCATCGCTGTCAAAGGAGAGGCAATAGAATAAAACCCCTCAACAAACCTTCTATAGTAACCGACCAAACCCAAGAAACTTCTAATTTTTTAGGAGATAGAGGCCTTTGCCAACTCTTTACTGCATCTGTCTTAATTGAATCCATCTCAATACCCTTACTTGAAACATTGTGACCTAGAAATGCCACAAACCTTAATCAAAACTCACATTTGCTAAACTTTGCGAAAAGTTGTTGGTCCTTATGAATTTGAAATACAATCCTCAAATGTTCAATCTGCTCATTTTCACTCCTTGAGTAAATCAATGTGTCATCAATGAACACAATCACAAACATGTCAAGGTATTGTCTAAACACCATATTCATCAATTCCATAAATACCGTCAGGGCATTAGTCAAACCAAACGACCTCACCAACAACTCATCATAACCATACCAAGTGCGAAAAACTATTTTTGGAATATCATCTTCTTTCACCCTCAATTGGTGATAACCTGATCGAAGATCGATCTTAGAGAAGTAACTTTCCCCTTGAAGTTGTTAAAACAAATTATATATTCTTGGAAAAAGATATTATTCTTAATGGTCACCTTGTTCAACTACCGATAGTCAATACACATACGAAGAGAACCATCCTTCTTCCTAACAAACAAAACTGGAGCACCCCATGGGGATTTACTTTGTAGGATCAAATCCTTATCTAAAAAATCTTCAATTGTTCTTTCAACTACTTTAGTTCTGCCAAAGACATACAGTAAGGAGGAATAGAAACAAGTTGCGTAAATGGGAAAAGGTCAATACCAAAGTCTATTTCATTTTCGGAAGAAATACCGCGTAAATTATTTGGGAACACTTCTGGAAATTCATTCACAAAAGGGACCGACTTAAAAGTAGGGGTTTCAAAATCTATATCCCTCACCCTAACTAGATGGTACAAGCAACCCTTAGAAATCATATTTCTAGCTTTAAGATAAGAAACAAACTGACCCTTAGGCGTAAAATTTTCCCCCTTCCACTCTAGGATAGGCTCATTCATAAACTGAAACTTGACCACATGGGTTTTACAATCAATGGAAGCATAACATGAATGTAACCAATCTATAGGAAGGGATAGCATCAAAATCTAGTATATCAAGCTGTACCAAGTCAACTAGAGTAAATCTGTTGGACAAGGAAACGAGACATTTTCTATAGACCCTTTTAGCCACAATAGAATCACCAATAGGAGTAGAGATCGAAAGAGGTTCTAACAATGCATCCGGAAGAACATAAAACCTCATAGCCACATATGGTGTCACAAAAGATGAGGTAGCACCGGGATCAAGTAAAGAAGAAACATCAATTGGAAGAGTTTCAACATACCAGTAATCACATCGGGAGAACCCTCCTGTTCAGCACGAGTTTGAAGTGCATAAAATTGGTTTTGCTTGGGAGCATTGGAACCCGAACCACTAGGAGGATCATTCTTTCCCTCTCTTTCCTTAGCCGTAAGCATTGGGAAATCCCTTATTTTATGACCACTTTAACCACAATTGAACCAACCATCCGTGACGGCTAGGCACTTACCCTTATGCTTATTTCCACACTTAGCACAAGTAGACATGCGGAATGAAGATCCATTACCGTTCCCTCCTTGAGGCTTAGGGTCAGACACCCTATCTTTTTTGAACTTAGGAGGAGCATTGGAGAAACCTTGACCGGAAAAACTTTGTCGAAATCTAGAACGACCATGTCCATCGAACCATGCATGAGAGAAATTACCATTACCGCTTTTAGCCCTCTTCCCCTCCCTAGAATTTTCCTTAAGTTTCTCCGCTTCAAGGTGGTACAACATTCTTCAACCACCATTTTAGACACACTCGACATAAACTTACTCATCCTTGCCCTAGAATCGGCAATCATTATTGGAGCATAATTTGACAATTGTGTGAACTTTAAAGCATATTCCCTTATACTCAGACTTTCTTGACGAAGGTTGATGAACTCAAGCACTTTTACTGCCCTCATATCAAGGGGAAGGAACCTATCAAGAAAATTAGCCTTAAACTTCTCCCAATCAAGAGGAGCCGCATCTTCTGGTCTACCTCCTTTCCATTTGTTATACCATGTTTGAGAAACACCTTTCAATTGATAAGTGGCCAACTCTGCCTTTTCTACCAGAGTCACTCCCATGATCATCAATACGTTGTATACCTCATCAATAAAATCTTAAGGATCTTCCTCAACTTTTGAGGCATGAAACTCTGAAGGGTTCATCCTAGTAAAGTCCCTTACCATTGATGCCACCGTACCCACATTTGGATTTACATAAATCGCAACCTCCCTATTGGCTTGGGCCATCATGCCTTGAGCCAACACTTGAAAAATAGCCTTAAACTCCATATTTATAGGTTATTCGGTGAATGCATTGACCAGAACTTGAGAAGGAGCTTCTTGTTGCGCATTCTCCTTCATGTTCCTTCTATCATATGCCCTTCGAGTAGAAATATTCGGTAGAGCATCGAAAAAGGAATAGGAGAGAGACCCTATATAGTTAAACTCTATGCCACAACTTTAGAGTAATGAAAGAAGTAGAGTTTCCTAAACTTCTTGTAGCCTTTCATCCATAAATGTGGTGCACTTCACACTCATGGCCAAGACTCGTCTAGATGTGGCTGATGAGACATAATCCTAGGACCATTCTAAACCTTGTGCTTTGATTACCAAGTTTGTCACAACCTAGGAGTACACCCTAGATGTAACATGACGTATAAGACCCCGAGAGGACCATACAAGCTACTTATCATTCATAACATAAGAAATAGAACATAAGAAGTAAAAGCAATATTCAAGTCCAAAACATTTTATAAAAGAAAAGCGGAAGTTTAGACACTGTCTCTTTAGCCATCTAATACAATAAAATGAAATTATGCCTAGCCCATACATCATGTCCAAAACTTAAAAGTAAGACAGAAACTAAAAAATAATAAAACATTGTCCTCAAAGCCTGAGGACTCACCCAGCTCAGGAAATCAACCAAGCCAATCAGTAGCCACGAAACTGAGAACCCTGAATATCCAGACCCTACATTTGGGAAAAATATAGGCAAGAGTATGAGTTAGTACAGAAAAAAGTACCTAGTATGATAGTCATGCATAAAACATTTATATCATGCTAAAATGGGACATTTCATGAACATGCAATTGACCAAGCTAAAACCTGATATAAGAAGGTTAGAAAACACAATTCATAAAACATGGTCAATGCAAGCTAACATGTTTCAAACCTTTGAGAACATATGAGATACTTCATGAAGTAACCTTAGTTCATTATTCATTTTGTTTTGAGAATGAGCCTTAACTGAAATAGAAACCATGTGAGCTGTAACGTGATCCACCAGTGTCTCCCACAACTAAAAGGGTTGTCCTAATTGCCAAGGTAATGACCATGAACTTCTAGCTTAAATGGATCCACTTGATGTCTATGAAGAGAATCATCCAATGGGGGCATATAGGTAAGGGATAAAGAGATTACTTACAGAAACCCAACCTCTACTAACGGGAGTGCCTCCATCTCAATATCCTTTCAGTGCTAAGAATGATTCCCACGGAGTAGTCATTTATAACTTGTTCTTATTGTCCATGGATTAGCATGTAATCTTTTTAATCCTAGCTAAGTTTCATTAGGATAGCTCCTTATCTTTGATTCAATTAGGTGAGAACACCTTTCAACCTTAGAATCCTTATTATGTGAGAAAACCTTTCACAATTATGTTTGTTTGTGTTTATGAGAATTTCCTTTCAACAACACAACAACAACATCATCATTGATACTTTACTCTGAAAGCATCCTTCAACATTTTCATAGGTTTCATAAGGTCATGCATATACTTATACTTTGCCCTTTCAAGGTTCAAAGCATAATTTCAATCACCACATCTAGAAATAAAGGACTAGATAGGGATTTCATCATAAATTAATTTGATTCTATTACTTCATACTTTAGTTCATAAATCTCCTCTATAATAACCAACAACCCACATCATATGATCAAAATTGGAAAACATAAGGGGGGGTATATATGGGTTCATAGGGGAAATATCATAAAATCATTGTATTTCATCAATTCATGCATATTAAAACATAATTCAGTCATTTAAATCAATAATCAAGAGAACCC
Organism: Solanum verrucosum; assembly: GCF_900185275.1. Classification (NCBI taxonomy): domain Eukaryota; kingdom Viridiplantae; phylum Streptophyta; class Magnoliopsida; order Solanales; family Solanaceae; genus Solanum; species Solanum verrucosum. The sequence goes on from NW_026020354.1 coordinate 891,613, forward strand.
ATGGTAATTGATGAAAACCCTAGATAACTTGGGGACTTCTACTTTGAAAATAGGAGAATTTGGGAACTCCATAAACGAAAGGAATTCATGGATGAAAACTATCCTACCTTAAGTCCAATTACTTATCTTTAATAGAGGAATTGAGACCTTTGACTTGATACCCTAGATGAATCCTACTTTTTCTTCAAGTTCTAGAGAGAGAATTATTGGAGAGTTCTTTGTTTTGGTGAGTTTGGAGAGAATGATTTATATTGGGAAATTTAGGGCTAAAAGTTCTTATAAAGGGGTCTTACAAATAGGCCAAACGATGAAGTATAGGATTAAAATAATAACAAAAAGACCCAACTAACACTGAAACTCAGCTGCCAGTTCTGACTCATAATCACTACTGATGGAACATGGTTAGGACAACAGACAGTTCTGCACAGTCGTCGATAGTGGTCATCAACATGAATCTTGGGCCAGTGAACCACAAATCCCGACTACGGATTGTGGTCTCACCTATAGTCCGTAGGTCAGACCGTGGTCTTGAGCCTCTGCAGACTTGGCATGGTGGCCAGTCCACGGACCAAACTATGGTCTGTGGTGCTACCCACAGGCCGTGGTTGGCCTCTGGGATTAGCACCTACAACTTCCAAAAACCTTTTTCATTTCCCTTTTTCAGATACGGGGTGTTACAATGGATTATTTTTTGGTCGTTGGTGATTTATTTGAAGCATGTGTTGAACACCATGACCAGGTAATACAAAGGTGTGGGAAACCAATCTTTTCCTAAATTACGAGAAATGTTATTTCATGGTAAAGGAGGGCATTGTTTTTGGGCATAGAATTTCAGGAGAAGGAATGCAAGTGGATCAAGAAAAAGTCAAAGTCATTGCCAAGCTACCTGTTCCTATTTTGGTAAAAGGTGTCCAAAGTTTGCTAGGGCATGCGGGTTTCTACATGCGGTTTATAAATGATTTTTCCAAAGTAGCTCACCCTCTTTGTAAGTTGCTAGAGAAGGAATCTACCTTCAACTTTGAAGACGTTTTCTCAAAGAATTTTTGTGCCTAAAATAAAAACTAGTGTTAGCCCTAATCATTATTGCCCCCGATTATAGTATTCTTTTCGAACTCATGTGTGATGCTAGTGGTGTTGATTTGGGGGTTGTTCTTGGTCAACGAAAAGGGAAGCTATTTCACCCAGTTTATTATGCAAGTAAGACCTTGAATGTGGATCAATAGAATTATACCATCACGGATCACGAATTGCTAGCAGTGGTGTATGCCATTGAGAAACAAATATTGTTGATCCTAGTGAGAGGGACATTGTGGCTGAATTTCCCGATTAAACAGTGATGAGGGTAACCCATGGCAACTCACCTTGGTATGCTGACTTCACTGACTATGTAGTGTGTGGAATTATGCCTGAGGGCCTAAATTTTAACCAACAAAAGAGGTTCTTATTTGACGCAAAGAGGTACATTGGGGATGAACCATAACTATTTAGAGAATGCGCAGATCAGATAATTTGAAGATGCATATCGAAAGTGGAAGTCAATGCGATTATCAATTCTTTCCATGCTTCGCCTATTAATGGACATCATAGCGGGGTGGGCACAACCGCCAAAGTGCTTTAAAGTGGCTACTATTGGCCATCACTATACTAAGATGTTCATTTTCTTGTTAAACAATGCATACAATGCCAAAAGCAAAGAGGAGTATCAAGAATGCATGAGTTGCCTCTTAACCCTATCCTAGACGTCGTACTATTTGATGTTTGGGGAATAGACTTCATGGGACCGTTTGTGAATTCTTTTGGAAACAAGTATATCATTATGGCGGTTGATTACGTCTCAATGTGGGTAGAGGCTATAGCTTTGTCCATCTTTTAAGAAAAGAGTGTGGTGTAGTTCTTGAAATGATACACGTTTGCAAGGTTTGGTACCCCGCATTCTATTATCAGCGATGGAGGGTCTCATTTTTGCAGCCAGTTGTTAGCCTCGTTGTTGAGAAAATATAGATTCAAGTATAAAGTTGAAACCCTCTATTATCCGCAAACAAGTGGCCAAGTTGAAGTATCAATTCGAGAAATTAAGGGTATTTTGGCAAAAATAGTCAATGCAAATCAGACTAACTAGTCTCGAAAGTTGGATAATGCTCTTTAGGTGTACCACACCACTTTCAAGATGCCAATTGGCATAAGCCATACCAATTGGTATTTGGAAAGTCTTGTCACTTTCCAATCGAGCTTGAATACAAGGCACTATGGGAATTGAAGGCGTTAAACTTGAATTGAGGGGATATGCTTTTAAAGGAACAATCAATCAACTCCATAAATTGAATGATTTTCGGCCGATGGCGTATGAAAGTTCATCCCTTTTAAAAGGAAAAAATGAAGAATTGACGTGACGCTAAAATCCTTTAGCGAGAGTTTCGAGTGGGTGATCTTGTTTTGCTTTAACTCTTGTTTGAGACTTTTCGTGGGTAAACTCAAATTGTAGTGGTCTAGTCCATTCAAATTAACTCGAGTGTTAACGAATGAGGTAATTGAAGTTGAAGGCAAAGAAGGACCAACATTCAAAGTAAATGGGTAATGCTTGAAGCTCTATTTGGAAGAATGTCAGGACATACCAGTAATTGAAGTTGTGTATCTGGAAGATGTGTGAGAGCATTTTCACGTCGTGCCACGATGTTAACTAAGGCGCTAATTGGGAGACAACCCAAGTTTTAGTTGTTGTTAAATAATGTTTACTCAATGTGCATGTTGAAGTCCTCATTCTAACAGAACAATAGGTGGGCGATGGAAGGACCCTTTCGGCGAATCGCCAATCGGTCCTTGATTGCCCAAGTGCATCGCATACCCTAGGGGCAGTTTTGACCAGCATTCTAGAAAATTTGGCGACCCACAAGATTTTTTGACACACCGCCGACGAGTTCGGCGAGCTCAATTTAGCTCGCTCTTGTTGCTCCAACTGAAGGGACAACATTCTGGAAAAAATTGGTGACCCAACTTTAGTTCGGCATCTCGCCAAATAGTTCGGCGTCCTCGAAAAGCCCTCGACTATTGGACATTAAGTGAAGAGTTCCTCTTACTCTAATGTTCTCATTCAGTGATACTTACGTGCTAGTATTGTTATTTATATTAGTTGTCTTTGCAATGAGGACACTGCCTAGTCTTTCCTGGGGGGTGTTGGTAAAGAGCCCAACATCAGATTGTTGATTTTTAACCCCAGTTGATCTATCTCATGAATGTCGTATTTGTGAATGTGGTTGTTCTCTCGCATATTTAAGAATCGATTTTGATCCATGCCGATGACTTGAATAGTTCTCTTGATTGAACGATATGTTTGTGCAAGTCCAATATGACAAATTTGAGGTGCATAAGTCATGTGTGAAATCTTAGCATCTCATTGTGACTAGTTAATTGTTGAAATTAGTCTTGTGATGATCGTTGTACGTGAGCTCAAGTTGTAGAGTGATGATCGATGATTGTTTTGAAGGCCTTGAGTGGTGAGATTTTCTTGAAATATGTGCCTGGTGATACCTAGAACTTGCCCCATTGGTCCAATTGACTAATGTAGGTGATTGAAAGAAATGATCTTAGGCATAAATTTAGGAGAGTTAATCAAATTGCCATTATACCTCTTTGTGACCACCTTGTGAGAGTGTGAACCTAGCTGGGCACCATTTGAGTCTATCGTTTTCTTTGGATGAAACATGAGCACATTTGAGCTCTTCCCTCCCGACCTAAAATCTTCATGAATCATTGGTTTGTTTTGAATAGCCAACTTAGGAGGCATGGTGAAAAATAAGGAGAGTCAAAAAGTTTGTGAAATTCACCCTTGAAGGATTGTGTTGAAAAAGATGAAACCCCTCCATATAAAAAAGATAGAAAGAAAAGAAAAACAAAAGAAGAAAAATATTGGAAAAGAATGTTGCAATGAACCTTTTGCAGTGGATAAAAGAAAAGGGGTATCCAATGAATAAAAGAACTTCGGGTGGATTGTGAAAATCAAAAAGAGTGAAAGAAAAGGAGAAAGAGTGAAATGCAAGCCATGATTCAGGAAGGTAGAAGTCACTAAACCAAAATGAATGCACCTTTACCCTCACCTCTATTTCAAGCCTTGAATGACCTTAGTAATCTTGATTGAGCTTAATGTCATGTTGATTGGAAAATACAGGCAAGCCTATGGGTGGAATCATGCATGCGTTTATCTTTAAGAGTGTAAGAGTTAATCTTGATTCCTTAATTCTGAAATTTTGATGAGCATTCTGTGGGAATGGAATCATTTTTGATGTGTGGGCATTCAAATACTTTTGTTGAGCTTCAATTTGCATTTGAAGTAAGCATTGTGAGCTTGGTTTCTATTTGATGATGACTAGTCATAATTTGAAACTTGTAGTGCACGTTTAACATTGCATGGGTAGTTTGAACCTCGTGTGCATTCTTGTTGAGTCTCTAGTAGCACTATTTGTAGAAACTTCTGTTGAACTAATTGATCTTGTGTTTTACTTGAGGACAAACAAAAGTTTAAGTTGAGGGTGTTGATTAGTCGGGGATTTCGACTTATTAAGGGATTAACATTTAAAGTTTTAGAGTCCTCAATGCCTATTTTATGCTCTAAACTAATGTTGAAGTGCTAATTTGCAGCAATGAAGGTAAAAGAGCAGGGGCAAGGGTATTACCAGGCAAAAAGGAGCGAAAAAGCTGAAGAAGTTGAAGGAAAGCAAGGCTGGTACTCGCCGAAGCCACTCAGTGAGTCGCCGAATAGATCTTCAGCTCGCCTAAAGTTCCAGCAAGTCAGCCCATGAACAAGATTTACTTAGCGATTTGATGGATATTTTGGTTAGTCACCGAAGAGTTTGGCGATGCTAACTTAGCCCACGAAAAGTTATAGAGTAAGTGGTGAAAAGGCAAACGAAAATGGTGAGACAAGGACCACTTGGCGCATAGTCGACTAGATCGGCGAGCCCGATCTTGATCACCTAAAGTTACAGCAAAGAAAGGGTAAAAACTCAAGCCAAAAAGGTGATGAAAGGGGCACTTGGCGTATCGCAGAACAGGTCAGCAAAGCCCGACTTATTTTGCCAAGTGACTCTGAAGCTGAAATTCTAGGAACGTATAAATGCAATTTTAAAAAGAGTTTTGGCAGTTTCCACATTTTCCAGTTCTGGGTTTTTGATCCTCAACATTCCAAACACTATTTTTACACTTTTTGAGTAGAGATTTAGGGTTGGTTTTGATTTTGAGCTTTATTTTGAGCATTTGATGACTCGTAAATTGTAACCTAATATGATAGAGAACATAGTTGGTAACGATTCTTGCTTTTTATGAGGTTTGGTTAAAACCCCCATTCTTGGGGTTGTGATTATGTGATTTAATGTTTCAATTAGCTTATGGGTGCTAGTATTTACTAATTTTATTGTTGATTTGAAGTGGGTTCAATAAATAGTGGAGTTTTAATTGATGACTCGTAGTTGCGAATGCAATTCTAGTTTAGCATTCTAAGCTTGCTTGAGAAAGAAGTGTTAGAGTTAGAACTATTAGTTCATGATTGTAGTGATTGGGTTATTATAGACTTAGCTTGAGAAAGTGAGTCTATATTTAATCCGACAAATCTAGCTTGAAAAAAAAAAGATTGATTGAGGTATTGGGTTGTTCATAAGTGTTATGCTTGTCGAGGTTCGAAGGAACTCGCTTAATTCATGATAGTTGATTGAGAAATGGCTATTGCACCTAAAGCCTAGCCTACCCACTAAGATTCAATGACTTCTAGTAAATAATAATCACCCATTTTGCGAAACTGACTTTCAATTGATCACACTCTCAAGAAATCCCCTTTACTTGTTTACTCACAGTTGTTCGTAGTTGTTAAATGTTTAATCTTATCCCCCCATTTGACATTAATTGTCAACCCTTTGTCATTTATTTTATTGTTTCGAAAATGTCTACATCTACAAACGATTAGACCACCATGTTACTTCTTAATCAAATTCTTTACCGTATCACTCCTTGTGGGATCGACCCAATTCTGAGTTGGGTTTACACTTTTTAGAGACCACCTACACTTAGAATCGGATGAAATGTAGTTGAGCGTTATCACATACCTCGAAATAATTGAATTATTTGCAAAAACCTCTAAACACGATGAACGCTTGAAACTTTCTCCCTTTTTCTCCTCTTGAACTTGCCCTAGTTTCTTGAATGCTTTAGAATGAATTACAATTGACTCAATCTGATTAGACCCCTTAACTTTGGTGGGCTCAAGGTTTTAGACTAGTGGGTTATGGAAAAGACCAAAATACCCCTCCTTAAAACGGATTACTTTCTTTAACTGGACAGGCTGTACTTAAATGGGCATATCTCCCTCATCCGAACTCGAAATTTAGCATACTCGGTGGCGTTGGAAAGATGACTCAAAGATCCTTTATTTTATACCTTATGGGCCACCTAAATAATTTTGTGCTAAAAGTTATAGTCATTTGAAGTTGACCAAAGAATAATCTCATAAAGGAAATTCGATTGGAAGGATAATTTTCAACTCAACTTTATGCTATGAAGTTTTAGCGACCTTAACATCTAATAAAACTTTGAATCACTCGGAAAAAACTTATTCACCATAAAGAATGACTCGAGTCTTAACTTAGATCATGTATCATTTCCCACATGTTAACAATACCACATTCAAGCTTAGAACCTAACCACTCCATGGACTCCTACTAACCACTCCTTATAAGAATTCCTCATTCCCTTATTATTTTACCAACATAACTTTCATGTTTTACTACTAGGAAACTGACTTATTACTCATCGTAAAACCATATCTCCCTCTCCCTCTACATTTTGTAAAGTTAGATGGAATAACACACCATCACTATCACAATAAGAAACATCAATCCTCTTCCCTATCATCACACCACTACTATCAACAACCACACTCTTAGAACTAAAAAGGGTAACCGAAAGAGCTTTAGGGTGAAAGATCTTACTCACGATTCATTCGAGATATGTGATATAAGAATATGCATGGCATAACATTATGTTTCTACCCATTGAGAGTAAATCATTAGTTTAAGAGACTGAACATACTATGAGACATGAATGCTTATATGAATAGGATCTTGTCATGAGGATGATATCCATAACTCTATGGATTAAGCTTGAGATTAATGTGCTAAAGTATTTTCCCCTCTTTCTGAAAATTGAGCATCGATGTGAATCTCTTTTAAGTGTATGAACATAGGTCATGGACACAATTCTGATATGAGAATCATCACCATGATGTTGTATTGTCTGAACTCTGAGGAATACGCTAGATTATGAATGGATCGATGTACCTTTTTAACTCTTTCTGAAGACATAACTATCTCATTCTCACCACTTGACTTGACTCCTCATCTTATCATCTCCCCCTTAGTTTTGAAGATGACACTTGAAACTATGGATCTATTCCATCTTCTCTAAACTGGTCTAAAGTCGCTTTACTCTAATACTCGAAAAAAGCTTATCTCATGGCTACTAAACTCTCCATAACAGGTACTAAGACTCCTTCTAAGACTTGTTTCTAAGGTGATTCTCTTAACCACTTCTCAATGGCTTATGAGGTCACTTCATCTAACTCTTAAGGGAAAAACATTGCTTACATCAGTTTATTCCACATCGACAACTCAATTATTCTATCTAGGGCACATATGGAATATCATAACTTAATTGGAATCTCGTGTGATTACAACAATTTCCGTACACTTCTTAATGCTCTTGTTACTCTTGTGAATTATCCACACTTCACTGCGCTAATCTAAACGTTAGGATCTCTCACTGATACTACTCATATTCATTGCAGCAAACATCTCAATTCCTCACCCCTCTATTTCAAGTCTACTAGATCAGATCTCAAGACTAACATCATCACCCTTATGTTACCATCCCTTTTATCACGACATTCATCTAAAATTCAAGCTTAATGTCTATTACTAAACAAAATTATCAACACAATTTCTCACATACTATACTAACTTGTGAATTTTAGATAAAATTAAGAAACACTCGCCCATTAAGATCTCATGACAAGTAGGAAATCTTCTCTCTGTCTACCTATTTATAGACTCTCCTCACCTTCCATTTTACAATTTAAGTACTATTTACTTATTCATTATACAACATTGCCTACTTAGTTCAACCACACATTGAGTATTATGGGCTCTCCCTTAAAATATATATGCCTGGCTTAGATCTATCACCTCATGAATAAAAATCTGCTCTTCTATTCAACACTTACACTTGGTCGTTACTAACACAATCAAACCTAATCATAAGATCATTTCTAGTTAAAGCATACTCTAACTCATCCTAACTTGCAACGCTTACTCTACATGCTATCATGAAATCTTAACAACTCATCACTTCTTAGTCTACCCATAAGGGAAAACACCTCATTAATAATTTACTAGGCGTATAACTATAATAACATAGTTTGCCTTATCACTATCTCCCTTTCTTAAATTACTGAACCTCTGCATACTTTCCTCTAACTCTAGGTACTTTCTAAGTGGACTTTGCTTAAGCAACCTAGAGTTCGTTTAAACTATCGAGCCAGACACCAACAAAAATACAGAAAAGGCCTACGTATCCTAATCATGTAACAAGGCCTCAGAATTCATTAGGAGTCCAAACGATGCAAACCAAAAGTGAAAACCACTTGGAAATGACATTCTGGACTAAACGAAATCAACGAAATAGCCATTCGAGGTTGTCTAGCCCAAATGTTGACTAAAGCCAACACTTTTACAAAGAAACAACACAAAAACTCCAAAAGCTAAAAACTCACCCCAACACCCTCAAAAATTAAACCAAAGGTTATCCTATACAAAATTTGGCATTCTAGAGCTAACCGCACTGATGGAATGTTATTTTGAGCATGTTTACCAAGAAAGTTGCCCATCCATTTTGAGTAAAACTCGAAATCCAAAAAGTTTAATCGCACCAACTCCAAATGGAATCACCAAAACCCAAACCAATCATTAGTCTTGACCAAAATGGCTCTTTCAGAGATTATGGAACTCACAGAATTCTGATCTGACATCAGAATCTCCAAATGTTGACTAAAGGTAACTTCTCCAAGCTTAAAGCTTCCAAAACTCAAAACTTGCACCAAACTCAATCGAACACCTCAAGGAGCGTGCCACCTAACCCAACATCACACACAAGGTATACATAAACTACGGGAAAGGGAAAAACAAGAAAAGACACACAGTAAAATAAAAATGACCCTGAGGATCACACTATAGAACACACCCAAAGCATGTCCTCAATAACTTGAATAGTTCTCCTAGACTAACCATTAGTCCAATGGTGTAAAGTTCTATTGATCTTAACTCAGATACCCAACTCTCTATGAATAAACCTACTGAAATGTTAAGTGAACACTAGACACCATTATGACATGCAAATTTACAATCTCCTGAATGTAAATTAGAGTAAACCTTTCTGAACAGTAGGTAATTTGAAGAGGTAGAAAAGGAACAAACTTGGTCATGATCAATGATGACCCAAATAACATGAAAATTCTTAAAAGTATATGACAAGCCTACCATAAAGTCCATAGCTATCCGTTCGAACTTCCACTCTCGAATGGGTAGCTGCTGGGTCAAACCACCTATCCTCTAGTGCTAGTACTTCACATGCTGACAGTTCAAACACCTAGCCATAAATGCCATAAGATCCCTCTTCATTCCACATTACTAGTAATGATACTTCAGATCACGATACATCTTTGAATCACCAAAATGAATAGAATATCTAGAATAATTTGACTCTTTTAGAATTAGTCTAACAAAATCTCCAACTCTAGGAACATATATACAAACATCAGTCCTCAAAACAACTTAAGGATCTAAGGTCTCTTTTCTAGCCTTGCTTCTAAGAACCTTTCCTTGAATAACCTTGGGTCCTCAAACTCTTGTGTCCAAATCTGCTCCATCAAAAGGATCTAGCCTCAACATAAGCAAGCACCCATCCGGGCTCGAAAATATTAAGTCAAATCGTTCAGTAGGCTAAGGACTGGATTTTTGAAGACAAAGTTCGCTACGCTGCTGCAATGAAAGACAAACTCGACATACTCAGTGCCTTTTGGCTCAAGGTATATGGTTCCACATTAGACTTGCCCTAGTGATAAAGGATCAAAGTATCATATTCCTTCATTAAATCTAGCCACCTTTGTTGTGTAAGATTAAGATCCCTCTGGTTGAAAATGTACGAAAGAATATGGTGTTTGGTGTATATCTTGTAGTGAACTTCATACAAATAGTACCTCTAAATCATCAACGTGAAGACTACCACCACCAACTCCAAGTCATGAGTGGGGTGGTTTTTATCGTGAAGCTTCATCTTCCTAGAAGTGTATGAGATAACCCTGCCCTAATGCATTAACACAAAACCAAGGCTAACACCAGAAACATATATCGTAGACTGTAAAACCAAAGCCCTCAATATGAAGATTTAGAATCGATGTTGAAGTCAACAAGTCCTTGAGTTTTAGAAATCTCACCTCACACTCATCACATCACCGGAAATGGACATTCTTTAAAGTCAACTAATCAAAAGTACCAGAATTAAAGAAAACCCCTCGACGAACCATCTGTAGTAGATTTCGAATTCGACAAAACTATGAACCTCACTAGGGGAAGTGGGTCTAACCCAACCATAGACTGCCTCAATCTTCATCGGGTACACCATAATCCCATTCTTAGACCACACGTTTCCTAAGAATGTTATAGACTCAAGCGAAAACTCACACTTAGTGAATTTAACATACAACTACTGATCTCGCATGGTCTGTAGTGCGATTCTTAGATGTTGGTCATATTTCTCTCTACTCCTAGAGTAGACCAATATGTCATTACTATCATGAATGAGTCCAAATAGGGCGTGAACATACGGTTCATCAACTCTATGAATGTTTATGGGATATTCGTCCTAGGAACTTATAATAGCCAAATCGAGTTCTAAAGTAAGTCTTTGGGATGTCCACCACTTGAATCCTCAATTTGTGGTAGCTAGACCTTAAATATATCTTTGATAACACTAGTGCACCCTTAAGTTAGTCAAACAAATCATCAATATGTGGCATACAATACCTGGTTTTAATGGTCTCCTTATTTAGATGCTCGTAATCACTACACAGACACAAAGACACAATTTTTCTTCTTCAGAACAATACAAGAAAACCCTAAGAATATAGACTCAATCTAAAGAACCCCTTTCACAAGAGGTCCTAAAGATTTTCCTTAAGCTCCCTCAACCAAGTTGAAGTAATAGAATAAAAATTGGTTGTGTGCCTAAATTAACATAAATGTCGAAATCAATATCAAGATCATTAGGAAGATCGTGTAGATTGGTAGGAAATACATCATTGAACTCTCAAACCATAGGAATTGACTAAAGAGATGGAGTATTGGCAATAGTGTCAGGAACATAAGTGATGTAGGCTAAACACTCTTTTATTACCATCTGTCGTGCCCTAAAAAATAAGATCCCACCCCTTAGTATATGGCTATCAATATATTTTTACACAATAGGAAGGATGCCAGGCATGCACAAAGTAATAGTCTTGGAAAAAAATCTAAGAACACATGATAAGGAATGGCTAATCCATGCCTAGAATCGAGTTGAAATCCACTATATCAAAGACATTAGGTTTGCCAAAATATCATACCCCAATATGTTCACCACAGAAGATCTACACACATGATCCACTACTAAAGAATTACCTATAGGGGTAGCTAAACAATCACCTATAGGGTATCTAAACAATCACCTGTGAGGGTAGCTACACGCATAGACACAAAAAATGACTCATAAGATAACTCCAACCACATAGACTAATAAGTAGACACATAAAAATGTTGAGCCAATATCAAATAAAGCATAAGAAGGCTTATGAGAGACATAGTTCATACCTGTGATAACAACATCCAGAGACTGCACCTTTGGCCTCTACGAGAAAGCATACATATGGCCGCATCCACCTTAACTGCTTGACTTTCTTGACTGGGGACCACCTTGAGCACCATGAGGACCATCACTAATACCCTATGCACCACCCCTAGTGGATTTCTATAGATCCATGGAGGCCTAACCCTTTGGAACCTATTGTCACAATGGATGACCCCTATAATAATATCTAGCAAAGTGTCAATATTTCATCACACTCGTAGCAACCCCTGCTAGAAGAAACTTACCGTGGTGAGCCAATTTAAATTGTATGGACAACACAACCTAAATATCTCAAATGTGAAGCTAGAGAAATTTGACTTAAAGCCTTACTGCCATAAATACTAGTACCCATAGAGCCACCATATGTAATCTAAAGAGTCGCTTCAACCGTCCTACTAGACTGAAACTACAGTGGGAAACCTCTGCCAGGTAGCTCATCTGGTTAGACCAAAGGACTGAAAATCCTTGTGATAGTGGTTGGAATATACTTTTAAGCAGACAAAGGTCCAAACCATAGCTGTGAGTGAGCCAGATTGATAAATGAAAGTGAAAGAGTAAACAAAAGAATTTGAGCATTCATGCACTATATGGATGACTTTTTGGCGGTAGGGTTGGGGTGCTTGAGGTAGATTCAAGAAAACGTGGTTGATTACTCAGATCGGTTCAAGATTAAGATCTACTGAAACTACCTTGACCATAAGGCCTCTTGCCACTGCCTCCATTGGCCTCATGATGTATTCCCTCAATTGTGTGTTCATGGTCACCTATATAAAGAAATGTACAGCTTGATGTCACCATCTTCTCTTCAGGTACCACAATTTTATGGTACCTTTAATGCTTTAAACTTGGAGTTTTGCATATTTCTTAGGCACTTGTATATTAGATTTGATGGTATTTTATCTTTTTTTTCAAAATAAAATATGTTTTAACAAGTCGGATGGACAATATATTAAAACAACATCTTTTAGATTTTGACAAGTCAACCTAGAAGCCGTAGACCTTTCTCCTAGAATGAAGAAATAATTTTGGAGGTAAGTATGGGACAACGAGATTGTACTACAAGTTGTATGTACTTTTACGAGCATTAGGTCCAAGTCATTTAGAAGATCAGAGATTTAGAGCTCTAGTACTTTGACTATGAATTGCCAACATCGGTCGTGCAAATGTTTTTGATTCGTAGATAATGCCCATAGAAAAATTCCAGATAATTGGTTGAAGAAGATATTGAACAAAAGGTTCTTACGAGCTGTAGAACAAAATCGTAGAAGAGACTATCAGAATCCTATTTTTCCTATGTTTTCTTAGACTACTTTATTTAGGATTACATGTCTACAACTAGTCTTTTATTATCTACTTTCGGGTTATACCGCTGACATTGTAATTTTTGGTTTTGGTACCTAACCTCCTTCACTCTTCTGTCTGCAGATGGTTAACACTAGGTTCAACGACGTCAGGCCCGTAGCTCCCGTCAATGCTCCAGCTGAGGAATCTGTAGCAAGAGGTTGCGGTCGAGGCAGGGGTAGAGGCCGAGGAAGGGTAGCACCTACTAGGTATTGAGCACTAGTTGAGAATGCTCCCAGAAATGAGGCTCCTCCTGCACATCATGAACATGTAGATGGGAATATAGAGGTTGAGAATGAAGAGAATGTTGGACAAGAGGAAGAGGTGCAAGCTAAAGAATATAGGTATTTCTCCCTTAGACCTAGTGTTAGCTCAACATATTATGTCGTTCTTGAAATGATTGGTTGGTCATGGAGTACTTCCCTCTATTCAAGCCACTCAAGCTCCTGCCAATCCCCATATTGCTATCACTGTCCCCAAGGTGGATGAAACTGTAGGTAATGATGATTTCTTCCGTCCTTTGTTGGGTCCTTTTATGACGTGTAATAAGCATGAGATGTTCACTATGTTCTTGAAATTGAAACTGCCATTGTTCCATGATTCTGAGAGTGAGGACGCCTATGAGTTCATCCTAGATTGCTATGAGAGGCTTCATAATGTTGGGAATTGTCCATCAGCGTGGAGTAGAATTTGTGACCTTTCAACTTCAAGGTGAGGCTAAGCAGTGGTGGAGAGCTTATGTGGAATGACATTCTTCAGTCTTACCCCCACTTACTTGGACCCAGATTCATGCTCTGTTCTTAGAGAAGTATGTGCCTCAGACTTTGAGAGATCGCAAGAAGGATGAGTTAATGGCTTTGGAGCAAGGTGGTATGTCTATGGTTGCTTATGAGGCCAAGTTCCATGTTTTGTCTAGATATGCTATGCAATTGGTGACTGTTGTGGAAGAGAGGATCGGTCTATTTGTTAAGGGGTTAAATTCTGAGTTACGGGTATTGTTCGTTCATATGATCTCTGCAGGAAAACGCTTCAATGAGGTAACAGATTTTGTGAAGAAAGTGGAGGGGGTGAGGCAAGACGGTCAGGCTAAGACATTGGCTAAGCAATCCAAAAATTCAGGCAACTTTCAGGGATCTTACTCCAGAGGTCCAGGGAGGCCAACACTTGCAGCCCACCCAATTCAGTTCATTATTCTCGCTTCTACATGTAATTAGTCTGGAACTCCACCTTAGATTTGATTCAGGATAGATAGGGAATCGTACCTTCGGCGGGCAGCAGACCATTTTTTGATCGTACTTGCTATAACTATGGAGAACCTGGGAGTATGAGGAGAGATTGTCTCAACCTGCGCTTGATGGATTCCGCACAACAACAGACTCGAGAAGTGGTACCCGCGGGAAACAGTAATAATGGTCGAGGGCGTCCACAAGATGGGTAATGCAGAGATCAGCGAGGCTGCGGAGCTAGGGGGAATGGTAACGCAAGCAAAGGTACAGTGGAGCCAGGCAGGGAAGTCGCCCATTATGATGACAGGGCTCAGTATTACGCCTTTCTGGGAAATACCGAGGCTGAGGCTTCTGACATAGTTATCACATGTACTATTCTTATCTGTGACCGGATGGCTAATGTGTTATTTGATTCGTGTTCTAATTATTCTTATATGTACATACGATTTGCCTCAGAATTTGCTATGATTTGTGATATACTTGATACCCCCATCCATGTTTCCACCCCAGTTGGAGAGTTTGTCATAGTCATCCAAGTCTTCGTGCTTGTCTTATTTTGTTTTTGTGTTTTCAGACATGGGCTGAATTAGTGATTTAACTGACTTTGATATAATCATAGGCATGACTTGGTTGTCCCCTTATTCTGCAGTGCTTAATTGTAATACTAAGTCTGTCACTCTAGAAATTCTGGGAAGGAAAAAATTAGAGTGGAAAGGGTGTACAAGACTAAGCAAGCTAAGATCATATCCTCCATTCGGGATAGGAATCAAGTAGGGTAGGGTTGTTTAGCTTACTTGACTCATATTCGGGATGTTGAGGTTGAGTCTCCCTCTATAGAGTCTACCCATGTGGTGTCAAAATTTAGAGAAATATTTCCTACTGATTTGCCTGGTATGCCTCTGGATAGAGATATAGATTTCTGCATTGATTTGGAACCTGGTACCCGCCCCATTTTTATACCTCCATATCGCATGGCTCCGGAAGAATTAAGAGAGCTTAAGGCTAAAATCCAAGAACTTCTAGATAAAGGATTCATTTGTCCTAGTTCTTCCTCGTGGGTGCTCTTGTATTGTTCGTTAAAAAAGAGGCTGGTAGTATTATGATGTTTATAGATTACTGACAATTGAATAAGGTCACCATTCAAAACAAATACACATTGCCTTGAATAGATAATCTTTCTGACCAATTGCAAAGTGCATCACTTTTCTCTAAGATTGATCTAAGGTCTGGTTACCATTAGTTAAAGATTAGGCCCGAAGATGTGCCCAAGACGGTGTTTAGAACCCTCTATGGGGACTACGAGTTTATACTTATATCGTTCAGGTTGACTAATGTGCCTACAACTTTTATGAGTTTGATGAATGGGGTGTTCAAACCATTTCTTGATTCGTTTGTTATAGTCTTTATTTATGACATTTTGATCTACTCGAAAAGTGAGGAAGAGAATGTCGACCATCTTCGTATTGTTTCGGGTGTTCTTGGAAAACAAAAGTTATATGAAACATTTTCTATGTGTGAATTTTGGTTGACTTCGGTTGCCTTTTTGGGGCATGTAGTTTCAAAAGAAGGAGTAATGGTATATCCCCAAAATATTGAAGCGATTAAGAATTGGGTTTGGCCTAACTCTGTGATTGAAGTTAGGAGTTTTGTAGGGCTCGCTAGTTACTATCATCAATTTGTGAAAAACTTTGATTCTATTGCCACTCACTTGACGAATTTGACCAAAAAGGAGGTACCATTTGCATTGATAGAAAAATGTGAAGAGAGATTTTAAAAGTTCAAGACTCTCTTGACCACAACACCTATCCTAGCACTACGAGTGGAAGGTAAAGATTTTATTGGTTATTGTGATGCTTCACATTCGGGTTTGGGTGATATGTTAATGTAGTATAAGAATGTTATAGCTTATGCGTCACGAAAGTTGAAGGTGTATAAGAGGAATTATCCTACACATGATTTGGAGTTGGCAGCGGTAGTGTTTGCTCTTAAGATCTGGCAACATTATCTCTATGGTGTCAAGTGTGAAGTGTTTACTGATTATCGTAGCTTCCAACATGTTTTCACTCAAAAAGATCTAAATTTGAGATAGTGAAGGTGGATGGAGTTACTCAAGGATTATGATGTGACCATCCAAAATCATTCGGGTAAGGCTAATGTAGTGGCAGACGTAGTAAGTCGAAAAGCAGCGAGTATTGGTAGTTTTGCTTGCTTGAGTGCAACTAAGCGACCTTTGGCTAAGGAAATCCAGACCTTGGAGTCTAAATTCATGCAGTTGGGCATCTCAGAAAAATGTGGGGTGTTAGCTCGCATTGAAGTTAGGGCCACGTTCATTGAGGAGATCAAGGTCAAACAGTTTGAGGATGAAAATTTGATTGAGCTTAGGAAGAAGACTGTGATTGCTAAGGCACAAGAGAACACTCTTGATACGGAAGGTGTGCTTAGTTTTAAAGGAGGATTTGTGTTCCTCGAGTTGATTACTTGATTCAGAAATTGTTGACAAAATCCCATGGTTCACGATATTCCATTCATTCGGGTGTGACCAAGATGTATCAAGATTTGAAATGAATTTATTAGTGGTCGGGCATGAAGAAAGATATAGCGGAGTTTGTGGCTAAGTGTCAAAATTTCCAACAAGTAAAGTATGAACATCAAAGGCCTGCAGAATTGCTTCAGAGAATGCCAATTCCAGAATGGAAGTGGGGAAGGATTGCCACGGATTTTGTGGGTAGTCTTCCCAAGAATTTAGGGAAGGTTGATTCTATTTGGGTAATGGTTGACAGATTGACTACGTCAACCCATTTTATTCCGGTTAGAATATATTATAATGCTGAACAATTGTCTAAGGTTTATGTGAAAGAGATAGTGAGGTTATATGGGGTGCCCCTCTCTATCATCTCGGACCGTGGTACACAGTTTACCTCCATGTTTTGAAGGAAGTTACAAGATGAATTGGGCACACAACTCACTTTTTGTACAGCCTTCCATCCACAGACGAACGGATAGTTAATGAGGACTATTCAAGTTTTAGTACACATGTTGAGGGCATGTGTGATTGACTTTGGGGGACATTGGAATAACTTCTTACCTTTATGTGAGTTCTCCTATAATAATAGTTATCACTCCAGTATAGATATGGCACCATTTGAGGCACTGTATCGGAGGGGATATAGATCACCCATAGGATGGTTCGAGGCTAGAGATGTGAAACCTTGGAGGGTTGATTTAGTGAAGGATGCTCAAGATAAGATGAGGAGTATTCAAGCTAAGCTTTTAGTAGCCCAGAGTAGACAAAAGAAGTATGCAAACCATAAGGTAAGAGACATGTGATTTCAGACTGGTGAGAATGTTCTTCTAAAAGTATAACCAATGAAAGGGGTGATGAGATTTGGCAAGAATAGCTAGTTAAGTCCGCGATACATTGGTCCTTTTGATGTTCTTGAATGTGTAGGGCCAGTGGCTTAAGAATTGGCTTTACCTCCTAATCTATCGGGGGTTCATCTTGTATTTCATGTGTCCATGCTGAAGAGATATCATGGTGACGGGGATTACATTACAAAATGGGACTCAGTTGTGTTAGACAAGGACCTTTAGTATGAGGAAGAACCAATTGCAATTCTTGATCGTGATGTGGGTAAGCTAAAGACCAAAGAGATTAAGTCTGTGAAGGTACAATGGAAGCATAGTCTAGTTGAGGAACCTACTTGGGAAACCGAGAAGGACATGCGAGACAAGTATCCCTAGTTGTTCGTCGATTCAGGTACTACTCCATTCTTTCTTTAGCCTATTTTTCCCAAGTTTGTCACTCGGGGACGAGTTATGGGTAAATTGGTATCTAATATAATGGCCGGTTCCCGTTGTTATAGAAAAGCCAATGGGGAAATATTTTGGGCCGAAAAACATTTTTGTAGTAAATTGGGATTTTGGGCCGGAAAACGTTTTCGTAGTAACTTGTAAAAATTTGGGCCAGAATTTTTTTTTGTAGTAACTTGGACGTAATCGGAGTTAGTAAGGTCTAGGTAAATCTGGTGACAATTGGGCGATCTAGTTATTATGTTGATCACATGAGTAGATAGCTAAGACGTTAAGGAACATGTACGAATTTACAAAATTGAATTCGGGTGAGTAGAACTCTTGAAAATGATCTAAGCGTGAACGGGTAGTTTCTGAGTGTCATAGGATGAAGGTGTGTTATGAAATGGGGGTTTGAAACTCTTGAATCGACTTACTGGTTCCATGCAAGCCGTTGTAGCGGGATTATTTTTGCCAGGTGACGCTAGTGTGGTGAGATGGGGGCCGCCCTAGTGGGCCAGTCGCGAATTAAGTAAGAAATAAACCCCAATAACGTTTTATTCTGCACTTTTCGACTTTGAGAGCTAAGGAACAACTCCATGTGTTATCTTGATAGTTTTCCACCATTCTTGAGGTTAAAGGTAAGGTTTTCGCTCCCTGAAACCATTTTTCGATCCGTAAAACTTAGTTTCGTGGGTAATTATTATTGGGGAAGGGTTTTGGAACTATTTGGATGGTGGTAAAAGCCTTAATTAGGATATTAGGATCATGGGTTTGATCTAGGGTTGATAGTGTTGACTTTAATCCGGGTAATTAGATTATCATATATTGATTCCCGTGTTCTATTGATTGTTGTAGACCAAGAACAAGCCGAAAAATCCTAAAAGGGAAGAATCATGTTTCTTAGGGAATTCAAGCTTTGTTCGATGTAAGTGATGGTTGTGGTTTCATGTAGTGTGATATATGTTTGTTCTTTCTTCATTATGATACATGTTTGTATGCGAATATTGCATTATTGATCACACTAATCATAAAGTAGGATAGATCAATAATTGAATGCCATGAATCAAGATTTGATTGTATGATTATGAGAATGTACTTTGTGATTCTTATTGTGGCTTGTTGAATGGACCGAGTGTTGAGTTCCAACACACTAACTGGGATCGGTTGCCACGTATCTGCATAAACATTGGAACAGGTGTCATAACTTGGAACGGGAACCATGTACTGGTATGCTAACAGTTTGGATGTGGGTTCCATGAGAATACCATTGACTTGACATAACTGTATACCTTGAGAATTGCGAAATTGTACGTTGTTCGTAAATGATGTTGATATTGTATAGTTCGGTGTATTCATGTTATTATTATGTTGTAATGTATTATGTATGTTGCACTTAGTGGGATAGTCGCGTGATCCTACTAGTACACTGTGGTTGTGTACTGATATTGCACTTGCTCTTTCTTTGTTGTTACAGGGCATCTTCAAGCGGCTACTGACAGACCTCGTTTAGAAGATCAGTGATCATCATAGAATTCAAGGGTGAGACAGTTCTTTCGGGTAGCCATGAGTTCTCTTTTCGTTTATGTCTCCATTTTGGACTTAGACTAGTACATTAGGATTTTCTTATGTTTAATTGGGTTGTACCAATTTTCATAGACTTGTTGAACTTTAGCTGTTTTGGTACATTAACACGACCCAGACTATCGTGATTGGCACTCACACTAACTCTCCGGTGGGAGAACCATTACTACAATCCAAACTAACAACACAATCGAATACTAAGACATTTAAAGATACGGAAGCAGGTTTAAATGACTATACAAATGGAGTCCCCATAAACTCCAAGGTTTAAACAAATAACTAACCAAACTAATGCGAAATTCAACCCCTAGAACCTGAAAGTCATTGTACCAAAGCTGTACTAACGACAAGTCTAAGAATAAGGGGTACAACCTCGAAACTAAACAACACCTTAAACAAATAGTTTGAGTCCAAAAAGAGTGGACTTAAACAAGAGAGATCAATGGCAGCCTAAAAGAACAGGCTCACCCTTGAATTCGATCATGCTCAATAGTCATCTAGCTGAAATCTATCAATAGCCACCTGAAGATGCCCTGTACTCAACAAAGAAAGAGCAAGTGCAGTATCAGTACACAACCATATGTACTGGTAGGATTATGCGGCAATCCCACTATGTGTAACATACATTAGTCAATACAACAATATAATCACATGCACATAACGAACATATACAATATTATCAACATTTACTAACAACGAACAACTTCACATCTCATCTACAACAAGTGTGATCAATAATTCAACATTCATATACATACATATATCATAATGAAGCAAGAACAAACATACATCACACAATCATAGAATACAACCATCACCTACCTCGAATCCAAGCTTGAATCCCCTAAGGCACTTGAATCTTCCCTTTTCGAATTCTTCCCGCCTGTTCGTGGTCTAAAAACATACAATTAAAGCAAGGATCAACAAACGAGGCCTAATTACTCGGATTATAATCAATAATATCAATCCTAGGTCAAATCCTTGATCCTCATACCCAGATTAGGATTTCTTCCACCATAAATCACAGACCAAAACCCTCCCCCATTGATAATTACCCACAAATTTACATTCTACGGATTGAAAAATGGATTCGAAGATTTAAAACCTTACCTTTAGCATCAAGAATGGTGGAAAACAGTCAAGAAAGCAGTTGGGGTCGTTCCTTAGCTCTCAAAGTCGAAAAGTGCAGAATAAAACATTTTTGGGATTTTACTCCTGACTTAAGTTGCGTCTATCCCGCTACTGTAGGACCCAACCTGCCACAACGGCCCCGTCTTGGCGGCACTAATCCCGCTCTAGCGGCTTGCACGGAAAAAGTGAGCAAATTTAGGAATTCAAACTCCCATTTTACAACACACCTTCATCCCATGACACTAAAAAAATACCTGATAACGCTAAGATTAGTTTTGGGAGTTCTACTCACCCGAATTCAATTACATTAATTTATACGGGCTTCTTAAAGTCTTAGCTATCTAGTCGTGTGATCAAAATCATAATTAGATCTCTCATTTGTTACCAGATTTCCCTAGACCTCACTGATTCCGATTTTGTCCAAATCTGGACTAGGCTAGGACCAACAAGTTTTCTGACTACAATTCTTTCCCCATTGGCTTTTCCCTAAAGGCGGAATCAAGTCGTTAGATACATTGACTTTTAGGTTCTAGGTATTATTCCACATTTGTTTGATTAGACATTTGGAGTTTATGGGAACTCTATTTTTCCTTTAGCATTTAAACCTGCTTCCATAAATTTAAATGTCTTAGTTTTGATTAAGTTGTGTAATTCTTTTGTAAGCTAATTAGTATTAGTGGTTCTCCCACCTGAGGGTCAGTGTGGGTGCGAATCACGATGGTCTGGGTTTTGACAACTATCCTTTGTTGTCTATAAATAAAGATGTTTACTCAAATTTTGTAAGTTTTATATCATTCTTCTTAAAAAGAAGGAAGATTGCAAGAGTTGTTCAATTATGCAATTACAAAAAAAATTGTGGGTAAACTAGATATATCAACAAAAAATGATTCAACAAGGAGAATAGAAATACTCAACACCAAACGAGAAGACTATCTAGATATTAATATGAACTCATTTTCATAGGCATAAATATATTTTGCATTAACTTCTACTTGACAAGAAGTCCAATGATTATTTGTTGCACAAACTATAACTTGGTGTTCAAGTTGTGCAAAGTCTCAAAGTATTGAAGAAAAAGGATTTGATCAAAAACTTATTTGAAGAGTCCAAACTAGATTTAATAGGTACTTCTCCATTTCCAATTTATTTGTTGTACTTTTATTTTTATTCAGTTTAAAATGTTATTTTCCTTGGGGCTCAGGGCACATCTTTAAGACCAAATAGTTAAAAGACATTTTTATATGTTCTACATATCCTTAAATTAAAAGTCTTATTTATATTCTAAAATTTCATATAAAATTAACATTAGATGAATCTATATCTATCTTTTTTTATCTTTACAGCCTTAAATGAATGAACTACCTAGCGTAAGTGTTAAATTACTATAAAACCTCCAACTTAAAACAACAAATTTAGTATACTTCTTTTCACAAAGGGTTGTGACATTTCCAAAGACATATAACTATTCTGATTAGTTGTGACCTTTTCGAAGTGTTGTGACTTTTTACAGGGTTGCGACTTTCCGAAGAGTTGTGACTTTTCTGAAGGGTTGTGACTTTTCCAAAGATTAATGACTTTTCCGATGAGTTGTGATTTTTTGAAGGGTTGTGACTTTTCTAAAGTGTTGTGATTTTTTTTTCTCAAATTATTAAAAGTTTTTCATTGTTCTTCTTCTTAAAACATCCAATTTAGTATATCTTCTACAGTTTATATTATATTTATTCTTATTATAATATATTATATTAAAAACGACATCATTTCACATTGAATGGTTTTGAATTTTCTAAAGAGTTGTGACTTTTTCGATGAATTGTGACATTTCCGTAGGGTTGTGACTTTTATGATAAGAAACAATATGCACATGCTCATACTACTATTTGTTAACTATAAATGGAGGGGATTCCTCTCATTTTTAAACTATGATTTTTTTAATATTTCTATTCTCGTCTTCTTCAATACTAAAGTTTGATTTACAGACGTTGACAATCTCAAAGTTCAATGAAATTTGAGCACTCCCTAACATGAATGTTAAATTAATATAATTCTCCAACTAAAATATTCAATGTAGTATATCTTCTATATTTTATATCAATATTTATTTATATTCTATTATATTAAAAGTAAAAAATCCAAAAATACAATAATAACTAAGTAATGCACTATGAGGGATGGAGGAGAAAGTATATTTAAGAGGTGTAACTGAGAGATTTTAAGAGTAACAAACTTCCAGTAGTAAGAATAAGAAAGTTTACATCCACTATTCATAGGAAGTTATACATTATCATTCATTTTATAATTGTCTACTTAATTTTTAAATTTTATAATATTTGATTTGATATTCACGTGCAACAGACGTGCATCCAAACTTGTAATTTTTATAAACATCACTTATCTAAACCTGTAAATAATTATTTTCTCAACCTCTTTTCTCAAAGTATGACATTTGCATTTCTAATACATTCTTTTAGAGAACAAAAACATAATATGATCACAAGTAAGTTAAAAATAAAAAATCATTTGATGAAGTTTAAAATAACAAAATAAAAATGGATAGAGAATTGTTGGGACATTTTTTTATAAATAATAAAGATATAACGTACAACTCATTAACAAGCATAAAACGTGCAACACACGTTCCCAGAGCCTAATATATTGATACACTCGTATTTTATTAACCAATGATTTTGGGCCATAGTCTTGAGCACATGGTTTTAGGCCATTATATTGTGTAAAAGTGGTTTTTTTTCTATATAGGTCTTGCTTAGTCATCAAAACAGTGGTGGTAAAATAATTTTCATTTGTGATGTAAAGTTTCAAAAAATGACAAAACCCTAAAAGATTTCTCTTCCTTTTTTTTCCCTCTCAGCCACCACCACCTCCAAGCTTCAATTCCACCAGCAAAACAATACCTTAAACCCCAACCAAACCACCTCCATTTGCATAGTGTTCGACAAGCTTCTACTAAGAAGCCACCATCATCTAAAGACTATTCCTCCCTTTTGTCTCCTTCTCCATCAAAACCCACACCTATCAATCCCTAAATAACCTCTACACCCACCAAAACTCAAATTCTCTTTGTCTTCTTCAGCAAAGTAACGACGTCGGAGAACAGCCCACCTAAAACCACCTCAATGTTATCACAAAACCCCAACCAAAGCCAGCCAAAACCCCAATAAATCTATCAGAAATAGACCCACACCACCACAGTCTCCCTTCCTTTTTCCCCATTTTCGTATCTTTTATTTATTTTGTAGGTAGTCCGGCAAGATCAAAGCTGCAACATAGCTTTGTTGTACAACAACCAACAACGTCACACTGAGAAACTAGACCCTGCCGCAAATACCATCGGTGAACCATATTCGACTCACTTCCTTGGTGACTCTTGTATCTCTATTTTACTTTTTTTATATTATTTTTGCTGCTAAGTTTGCACTTCAGCCTGGTGTTTCTCCAATAAACTCCATAAAGGTTGGGTACCTTGATTTTACTCGTTCTATTTCATATGTTATTTCATTCTTGTTGTGTTGTCGTATGACTGATTATTGTTGTTAGTAGGTTGATTTTGCACAATTTCTTTCTCCATTAATTATTTTGTCATTCACCACTAACTTAATAATTTTATTTGATATTTTGAACTACTATGATTCTTTTTATTTAACTGTGTGCTTAAATTTTTTACCAAATATGTGTCAATGCTATTATTTGATTTGGACTTATTACTTTGTCTAGTTTTAAAATTTTATTATTATTATACTGCCATATTTTATTCTCAAAAAATGTGTATATTGTTTTAGTTATGTTAATTTCATCATTATTTTTCAGTTTTTACTCTATTTTATTCAGAATCTTGTTAAACTTTGATCTAGTGCATTTTATCGTGGGTCATTTTGTTTACTGTTTGTTAGTGATTGCATGTTATTTTAACTTTGTTAATTTTATACGGGGAACCTGTCCACATATGTAGCCATCTAGTGTTGCTTCACATCGAATGTAATTGTATCCATCATAGTCCAAACTGATAAGTTTACATCAAAGGATACACTAACATTCTCAGCAAAAATCAGGCTCACTGAAACAGATATCACAAAGCATGGTCTCGAGAAAAGGCTAACACTGCTCCTGCATTCCTCAGGTATGCTTGGATTTTGTACTAATTTGAATTCTATTTTTATTGTTCTTCCTCTTCCTATTGTAGCAACTTTCTTCCCTTCCAGATAGAGAAGCTAATAACTACAAGAGAGCTGGATCTAGAGCCGGTGGGGGTGGTCTACCTTCCCTTCCTGCTCGTGGTCCACTTTTGTCAGCACGTGGGCAAGAGCTACCACCAAATGGAAAATTTATGGTATTTATGACGAGGCCTCATGAAACAGTACCTTAAAAAACTGAGGTGGTATGTAAATAAGAAGTTGGTAGATGATGTTTATCGCTTCCCAAAATGTTCTAAGCCACTAAACCTCAGACATGGAAACTTGGAGAATTGCAACCTCAAGTAGGTAGGATCGTGTTACAAAATGAATAATACGAAAAAAAATCTAGGTTAATGGATGAACATTACCAAGATTCTGCCTACTTGAGGTTGTAGTTCTCAAAGTTTTCATGTCTGAGGTTTGGTGGCTCGGGAAGTCGTGGGAAGCAATAATAACATCCACCAACTTCTTATACACATACTACCTCTGTTTTAAGGTAGTTTCTCACAAGGCCGCAACATAAATATCATAGCTCTTCCATTTGGTGATAATTCTGGCCCACGAGCTGATAGAAGTGGATCACGAACATAAAGGGAAGGTATACCACCATCACCTTATCTAGCAAATCCAACTCCCTTGTAGTTATTAGCTTCTCCAACTTGAAGATAAGAAAGTTGCTCCCAGAGGAAGAACAATAAAAACAAAATTCAAATTAGCACGAAATCCAATCATACCTGAGGAATGTAGGAGCAGTGTTACCTTTACCGGACACCATGCTTTGGGTTATCAGTTACAGTAAGCCTTGTTTTTGCCAAGAGTTTTGTCGTATCCTTTGGTGTAGGCTTATCAGTTTGGAATATGATGGGTATAGTTACATTTTATGTAAAGCAACCCTAGATGGCTACATATGTGAACAAAATCCAAATAAGCACGAAATCCAATCATGCTTGAAGAATGTAGGAGCACTCTATGCTTCTGGTTTACCAAACTCAACTTCAGTGATTACCAAACTCCTACAAATTTTGTTACCAGCCTTACAGGTAATAACTCTGATAGGAGAATCAGATAGTAAAAGTTGCATTTCCGTCCTTGAAGATGTAGTCCTCTCTTTCATATCTGAGTCAAAATCAATATCTAAAAGAAAAAACAAATTAGGCATTAGGTCAATGAAAAGATGTGGTAAGTTTTTTTGAAAAAATTGATGCAAACAGCCTAATGAATCTCTTCATCCTATACCAAAGATCCTTGTCTAAGCTAACCTCTTGAGTTTGGCGACTGCTTTGAAGGAATCACCCAACTGAATGAGGCAAAGAATTGATTTAACTCCATACCAGGATACTTAGACTTGAGATACTTTTTAATTGAAATCTTACTTCGAAATCATTTTTCATTCCATCTTTCGAAGCCTAAAATTACTTCGGAAGATATAAATATCCATCCTTAAATGTTCCAAAACCTGTAACTCTCTTTCCAACCCGCCATCTCCACTTATCACCAGCATTTGTGCAATCTACAGGAGCATATGGTAAACCTTCGCCAAGTCATACTTTGAAACTGGATAAAAGTGAAGACCAATTTCATTGATTCTAGATGCACTCCCATTATATACAACAAGTGCACGACTCTCCCCAACCTCCTCCTTGGCTGACATTTAGCTGGAAACTCTAACTTTATTGATAATGAGGAAACCACCTTTTTTGGCTAAAAAAAAGAAATTTTAGAAGTCCTCATTAGAAAGCAAACCATTTTTGGATATGAAATAACTATTAGAGACAGAATAAAGCAGTTAAAAGAGAAAACCTAAAAGTTGGGTCTACTCTGTATGAAAACAAAAGAACTATGCTTCAGATGAAGATAAATGTATGACCTTTCAGCATAAGCTATAGAAGAATTTTCCTCCCAAGAAAAAAATAAAAATAAAAAATAAACATCAAAGCTGAGCAGCAGAATATTTGTGTAAAATGGCATCATGCTTGACATAAACACATAATGTTTCAATCCACATTTGAGGTGAAATTATTACTGTTGTTCAACTAATATTACTAAGATACTTAGTTTAAAGAATAGTTTCAAACACAAGAAACTTAAATCCCATAAAGAAAATAGAATCTGAAACATATTAGAAATAATAAATAAAATAATTTTCTCAAGGAATAAAATCTAGTCCACTGAATGCACAATGTCCTTAAGAAAATTCTTCCCTTCAAGTATCCGAGGTTAACGAAATGTATCTTCTCAGAATAGAATGATTTTACTCACCAGTGTATTGGAACCTAAAATCGCGGTGTCAGCAAATCATCAACAATAGTAAAGTACACTTAGAATACTAGATTTAGTAGAAAAAGAAGAAGTCGAGAAAGCCCTTATTTGTTATTGAAAAATAAGAGGAAACCCTTCTATATATATACACCAGAGGGTGGTATGAACAAGTGCTTATTATGCCTTATCGAAAAGGTCACATCCCTTTAAAAATTCCACAACCCTTCTGAATAGTCCCAATCTAACGAAAAAGTAACAACTTTTCATAAAAGTCACAACTCGTTAGAAAAGTCAAAGCTCTTTATTAAAGTGACAACTCTTAATTTTCGCTTTTAAAAACCAACAATTACTCGTGGCATTAGATGAATTGTGGACTTGAAGGGTTCTTTTTAATAGATCCTACAACAGTTCAATCCTAATATGGTCTCAAGTCCTTTTAGTAGGTACAAATTTAAGGTTATGATGAAAGAAGTATAAAAAATAAATCTTTTTTTAGAAATGGAAGTATGTAGAAGCACAAAAAATCTAAATCTCACGTACTTATATTTAGCTTTCAAAAACCATTTATTTAGAAATCAAATTCCTTGGAGGAAAAAATGTTACGTACAATGCATTTTTGGTTTCCACCCATTAATGCTATGTTTTGAATTTACTTCACCCCTAATTTTAGAAATGGTAGTTAGCAATTAGAATAAAAATTGAATTTACTTCACCCCTACTTTTAGAAGAAAACAATTAGCTTGGCAATATATTTTATTGAACATACTACTATTTATAGAAGATAGTTTGATTTAGAATAGGTAGTTAGTAGTTATCACTATTATTAAGTGGAAGAACTATGTATTGGAAATGTTGTAAATTCAATCCCCTTCGTTAAAAAAAATATATTGTGCAATTAAGGTAAACCTAACCTTCCTAGTTATATGAAATTTTTTGAATCCCCTTGACACAAGGGAAGATACTAGTGTACTAACAAATGGGGTTCAAAATCTATTTTAGATCATATATTCAAATTTTAGGTATACATTCTAGTATTTATCTCAAAATTTATTTTTCTTAATCTCCTTCGGCCACAACTACAATTGCACCGAGAGTCCTGTTTAAACCTTTTGCGAACTCTACATTAACTATTTATAAATAGCAACCCATACATTTATTGTCATGTTACATTTCATTATACAAAGAAAATGAACATTTGCGCATAACTCAACACAAAAGTTATCCATTGCCCAAGATCATATATATCGACAAAAACTTTCATATATAAATTTTGGGAACCTAAATCCACTCTTCAACACCCCAAAATCTAGGTATTAATGTGGGAGAGCCTCGACGGTTCCACACTAGGTACCTTTCACTCTAGGTAGCTTTTTCTGAGGTACCCCTTTTTGAGTTGGGTGGCCACGCATCTTACTAATACGGTTGACTTGAAGGGTGATTGCTCTTATACCATCGATATAATAGAGGAGAACGTGGAATTAACATAGATTAAAAGAGAAAATAAAAATTCTTCTAATAAAAATGAGTATATCTGCCTACTTTAAAAAAAGCATAGCATAAATTATTATCATATATAGTGATGACATGTATATCAATTAATAGGGGAAGCTGTGATTGAATTTGGGAATATACCTAAGGAAATTAAGGACTCGAATAAACTTGGTGTCCTGGTATTCCTAGACGAAGATGATAAATTAAAAATTCAAAAGGAAAGGAAAAAGACAAATCAAAACTCAAAAACCTTGTGAAATGCAAAGACTGTAATAAGTATTATTTTTTAGAATTTAAGAACATTCATACTCCCTTCATGTCTGAGTTGATATACCTTTCACATTTCTTAACAAGTAATAAATAAAAGAGTAATAAAATATTTTGACAAATATATTGGGGAAATGAATGGTACTTCCTCTACTATTTAATAAAGGAACATATCTAAATATAATTGTGAATGTTATTTGAAAAATAAATAAAATAAATTATGAGTCCCGTTAAATCAGCCCACCAAGCCAATAAAATAGGCATAGAAACGTGTAGGTATGTATTTTTAATAGGTTTTCATATTTGTAATTAAAATATTAGTGTTGTAAATAAAAAGACTAGATTTAAACCGTGTAAATTAATGTTTTAAATTCAATATTCTAGTAGTTTTTCCTACTATATAAGTAAGCAAATACATCAATGAATACATGATGTATTTAAATTTTTACTAAAGTTAAGTAAAATATTTATTATATATATTATATCTAATCATGTTACTACTAGTATAAATCCCTACAGTCTCCCACTTAGACTTTTAATCATGACAATTGTTAGAATTACGATATTTAAATACACGATTAATAATATATATGCACGAACTATCTCCGATTGAGACTCTTAACTATGCATCTACAACTTTAACAAAAATTCACTTATAAGACTTATTGAATGTTTTCACCAATAGGATCTTTGAAAAATGATCTTCTCAAGTTATTTTTGTCATGACCCGAGTTTACACCATGGACGTGGCCGGCACTTGAAAATCATCCTGGCTAACTACAAGTGGAAGGCTAACTCAAACATACAAAAGCATAAAGCTGAATGTAAATTCATAAAACTCAAATACTCAACTTTAAAAAATCTTAACAATACTCAAAGGATATACTTAGAGTTTATAAAATAACTCAAATAAAGAAATTATAGAAAACTACTCATCTCTTTCTATCTATGAAGAATCTTCTATTAAAGAAGGATATCTGGAAAAGACCCACAACATCTCAAACCTACTAACTGTGAGGTAAAGGTGAAGTCCTCTGGAGTACAAGAAGGCTCACCAAAGTTGACTGGAATATCATATGACCTCAATGAAGCGCCTGTTGATGACTATAAATACCTATATCGGCATCATAAAATGATGAATACCAAATGACGTCAGTACATGGAATGTACGAGCATGTAAGGGGAACTCTGCACCATAAGTATAAGCGCAAACTAATAATAAGGAAGACATTCTCACCTCATCTCAACTCAATATGTCTCAAGAATACTCAACTCGACTCAAGAATACTCAAATTGACTCAAGAATATTCAACTCAACTCAAGAATACTTAACTCAACTCAAGATTTTCAACTCAACTCATGATTGTAAACTCAACTCAGTATACTCAAACTCAACTCAGGATACTCAACTCAAGCTCAAGATACTCAACCCAAACTCAAAATACTCGACTCAAAATGAAAACAACAATAAAAGATGCTATATACATGAAACTTTTAAAACAGTAGATAATAACTCAAATGTATATGAAAATATAATAATAAACTAATTACTCCTATTTTGGAGATTCTCTAACCGACAACCATCACTATGAGCAATGTGCTGATACAATGTCTCGCCCATGCTGCCAGAAGTGTCTTATACTTTGTCGGAGTATACGCCAAACTTAAGTAAGTGAATCTACTAAGCTATGCTTAAAAGGCAATAAAGAATCATCTAAAAAGTATGATCATTTACCCATGTTGAAATATTAGGTTTATGGGGGTTGTCTGTTGTCTGAACTCTTCCCCATATCGGTGGTCAATACTTCTCCAATTATATATACCCATGCTCATATGTTTAAAAACATAACTCTTCCTCAATTTGAGATAATTACTTAAAAGATTCTCTTAAAAGAGATAGTGCTCAAAACTCCTCATGAACTTATTTGGAAATCAAGGTTTCCCCTCATTTTAAATATAAAGACATTTACTCTTGGGAATATTTAGTTCCCATATATTCATTTTGAAAAATGAAACTCAACTCTCCTCATGAACTTATTTGGAAATCAAGGTTTCCCCTCATTTTAAATATAAAAACATTTACTCTTGGGAATATTTAGTTCCCATATATTCATTTTAAAAAATGAAACTCAACTCTCCTTATCCTCATACTCAAGTGTTCAAGTCTTAAAAGAAATTATAATTAATTGAATAAGACTTCCGAAAATAGGGTTCTTACCGAATTATGGATGTGAACGACTCAATTCAAGGTTTTAAATAACCATATATACTCAATACTCAGAAATCAACAACTCCATAACTCAAGGACTCAATGATACTACTCATCTCAAGAATGCTCGACTCATGGGGTTTATTCGGAATTATGGGCATGATCAACTTAAATCAAAGGACCTTCATGTATAACATATGGTAGTCCCATAATTAGGAATATCATCTCAAAAGGGTTAGGAACTCAATACTTAAGAACTCGAAGATACTACTCCTCTAAAAGATGCTCGATTTATATAGTTCGTGCGAAATTATGGGCATGAACGACTTGGCTCAAGCATCTCAATAATAATGTAGACCTATGTATACATTTTTCTCATTCTAGTACTCACTTACTCTAGTCTTGAAACAAATTAAGTAATTGTATAAGACTCATCGAAAAGACTCTAACGGACTTTCTCAAACTTTACCCGTACTTTACTATTAACTCTACCTTGAATTTGAATTATGAATTCAAGGATCACGATTAGGATATATAGGATTTCTCAATGAGTAGACGTAGTTTGGATAGTTGATAATTAGGAATGAGCAGGGACACAACTTGGAGAAAACTTGTGCGACGCGGAGAGGGATTTAATTTTTTGTCACAAAACTAAATTTTGGGACAGTGAAGTCCGTATCCCCTCAGCAAGATGGAGATGGGTACTTCTCTGGGGAATAAATATCAAAACACCTCCGCAACGTAGACCAGAGCGCGTATATTTTCCTAATTCTTTCTTCCTCTCCCAAACTCGATTTAGCTTATGCCCACTTCAGTTATATGGTCTAGTTTCAAAAAAATTCACAAATCCAAAACGTTTTCAGCGAATCCTCACAACACTCAATCAAGAGACTCAACTATTTCTCAAGAACCTCACCACAAGGATTTCAATGACCGTAATTATCAATTAAACTCACGAACTTCTCAAGAACTCAATAATAAACTTCAAGAATGGATTCATGGGTAAAAATTTGCATGATTGGCACGAGGGCGAAAAAGCCCACTACTATGAAAGCTTACATACTTATGAGTCGGGGATTTCAACTCATTTAGGGCTTCATATTCAAAGTTTTAGTGTCCTCAATACCTATTTAATGCTCTAAACTGATGTTAAAGTGTGAATATGCAGCGATGCAGGCAAAAGAGTAATGCAAGGGAATTACCAGGAGAAAAAAGAGTGAAAAATTTTAAGAAGTTGAAAGAAAGAAAGACTGGTACTCGCAAAATCCACTTGACGAGTCACCGAATATATTTTCAGCTCGCTTAAAGCTCCAGAAAGCCAGCCCATCAACAAGACTAACTTAGTAATCTGATGGGTATTTCTGCGAGTCTCCGAAGAGTTTTGCGACACCAACTTATCCCACAAAAAGTAACATAGTAAGTGGTGAAAAGATAAACCAAAACAGTGAGACGAGGACCACTTGATGCGTCATTGACTAGGTCAGCGAGCCCGATCTTGATTTCCTAAAATTACAACAAAGAAAGGGTAAAAAGTCAATCCAAGAAGTCGATGAAATGGGCACTCGGCGTATCACCCAACAAGTCGGTGAAGCCAGACTTATTTCACCGAGTGACTACGAAGCTGAAATTCTGCGAATGTATAAATGCAATTTTATAAGCAGTTTTGGCAGTACCCACATTGTCCAATTCTTGGTTTTTACTCCTCAGCATTCCAAACACTGTTTTTACACTTTGAGTATAGATTTAGGGTTTGCTTTGATTTTGAGCTTTAATTTGGCATTTGAAGACTCGTAGATTGTTACCTAATCCGATGGAGAACATAGTTGGTAACAATTTCTTGCTTTTTATGATATTTGGATAAATTCCACAGTCTTGGGGGTGTTATTATGTGATTGAATGTTTCAATTAGCTTATTTGTGTGATTGTTGATTTGAAGTGAGTTCAATTAATAGTTGAGTTTTAATTGATGAATTGTAGTTGCAAATGCAATTCTAGTTTAGCATTCTAAGCCTGCTTGAGAAAAAAGTATTAGAGTTAAAACTATTAGTTTATGATTATAGTGATTGGGTTATCGTATACTAAACTTGAGAAAGTGGGTCAAAATTCAATCCTACCAATCTAGCTTGTAAAAGTAGATTGATTGAGGTATTGGGTTGTTCATAAGTGTTATGCTTGTCGAGGTTCAAAAGAACTCACTTGATTCGTCATAGTTGATTGAGGCATGACTATTGAACCTAAAGCCTAGCCTACCCACTAATATTCAACGACTTCTAGTAAATAATAATCTCCCATTTTACGAAATTGGCATTCAATTGATCACACTCACAAGAAATCCTCTCTACTTGTTTATTCCCTGTTGTTCGTAGTATTTAACTGTTCACTATAATCCCACCATTTGACATTAATTATCAACCCTTTGTTATTTATTTTATTGTTTTAAAAATGTCTACATCTACAAACGATTAGACCACCATTTTACATCTTAATCAAATTCTTTACCCTATCACTCCCTGTGGGATCGGTCCCAACTCTTAGTTGGGTTTATACTTGTTAGCGACCGCCTATACTTAGAATCAGATGAAGTGTAGTTGAACGTTATAAAAAATGGCACTGCTGTCAGGAGGTGTTGTTTAGAATTCTTTTAGTGAAGTTTAGTCGTGAACTAATCTTGTTGTTGTTGAATCGACTTTTTTTTGTTCGTTGTTAGTTGCTCTTAATCAGTTGAAGATATGAGTGTTAACGAGAGCAATGCTAGCCAACTTGGTCACAATGATGTCATCAGTAATTTGCACGATGTCAATGAAGATTAGTTGGGAAGTGCGGTTGCTATTCTATTTCCTTTTAATGTGGGCAATGTGATGTTTCATGTGACCACCACTATGTTGCAGCTATTGCAAATGAAGGTTCTGTTTGGAGGTCATTCTACTAAGGATCCTATTGACCACATTTGAAACTTTGTGAATGTGTGTTGTCCATTTTCCTTCAAGAATATCACACAAGAATCAGTCCAACTTCAGTTGTTTCCCTTTTCACTAATAGGGAGGCAACGAGTTGTTAGCCGAGTTTCTAAGAGAATCAATTACTTCTTGGGAGGAGCTCACCGAGGCATTTTATGTAAGGTTTTTCCCTCCCTCGAAGATGGTGAAGTTGAGGGACCATATTCAAAACTTTAAGCGAGTGGATGGAGAACAACTTTAGGAGACATGGTTGAGGTTTCAGAAGTTGCTGCTCCAATGTCCAACTCAGAGACTCCCAAACAATGTGTTGTTACAATACTTCTACCGAAGCCTCTACTCAATCAACAAAGTTGTGGATTACCAACATGTTCGAGGAGTAATCATTCAACGACTGTTGGATATAGCATCTTCTCTTCTTGATGAGATAACAAAAATCAACCGTTCTTGGTACACTAGAGAAGATCTAGTGTCTCCATTGAATTTTGGATGAAAAAAGAGAAAATGGAGAAAAACCAAGAGTGAGATTAAAACATGGACAAGATAATGTCCCAAATCGAAATTCTAAAAAAAAGGTCATAGGAAGTATTTCCGAAAACAAAGAGATGCAAAAAGTGTCAAGACTGGAGAAGGGTTCTTGCCCGGGCTCTTTAAAGTTGAGCGGGAATCAAGGTTGGAACACGCTTAGGGGGATGGACGAAAAAGTCACAATCAAGATTTGGGTGCTAAAATAACTTTGGAGGAGAGAAGACGACTATGATGCGTGTTACATGCACATGGGTGATAGCACAAGTTCTTGGGACAGTTCTAGAAGCTTCGATCGGGTGGATGATTTCTTATCTCACATTCTGAAAAAGGTTGAAGGATCCAATGAAATGCTTAAAGAGATAAAGGATGACTTCTCATCCTTGAATAATAAAGTAAAATCTCACTCAGAATCTATCAAGAAACTTGAATGTCAAATGAGTCAACTTTCAGCCCAGTTAGAGTCCAAGCCGCTAGAGAGGTTTGCAAATGATATGATGGTGAATTAAAAGGTTCATCATGATTACCAAACTCCTACGAATTCTGTTACTAGCCTTACAGGTAATAACTCTGTTAGGAGAATTAGATAGGAGAAATATGCTTTGTCCGATCTCCTTTGATTGTATCCTCCCTTCAATAGCTACTCGTCTATGAAGCCTCTAAAACTATAGCTACTCGTCTATGAGCCTCTAAAACAAAAAGGGATGTCGGGACAAGACCCCCGATCACCCTAACAACTGAAATACTAAAAGAAAAGTAAAAAGGAATCCTCCGGAATGTAAGGAGTCTCACCAACTGACTCTGAGTGCTCAACTGGATCAATGGGGCCCTGGATGTTGATCCTGATTACCTGTGTCATCATCATAAAATGATCCAGGCCAAATGGCAACAATACATTGAATGTATGAGTATGCGAGGGGAATACTAAACAAGTCATAAGCTTAAAAGGAATCTGAAAAGAACACTTACCTTGACTTTACTCAACTCATGAATAACTCAACTCAAATGCAAAGTAAACAACAATAACGGTGCAGTTATGCAAAACATTTTTAAATAGGAGGTAGCAACTCAATTTACATATAAAGTAATATAATACTGTGGGAGTTTCTTTAACCGGCAACAACCACTATGAGCCTAAGTGGTGATACAACTTCTTGCCCACGTTGCCAAAAGTGTCTTATACTTTGATGTCATATAGAATGCCTTAACTAAGTGGATCCACTAGTCTATGCTAAAAAGCACTAAGGATTCATCTAAAAAGTATGGTCCTTTTCTACCCATGTTGGCTACATGGTTTATAGACTTGAGTTATTAGGAACTCGCATCCTGTCACGACCCAGACCATCGTGATTGGCATCCACACTAACTCTCCGGTGGGAAAACCACTACTACAACCCGAACCAAGCAACTAAACCAAAACTAAGGCCTTAAGTATACGAAAGAAGAAATAATAGCTAAACTGAAGTTCCCATAAACTTCAACAAAAGATCTAACAATTAACAATGCGGAAGAAATAACCTAGAACCTGAAAGTCAATGTACCAAAACATCTAACAATGAACCAAGTCTAAACAAGAAGGGATACAACCCCATACTAAAGAACTAACTAAAACAAATGTCTAAGTCCGAAAAATGGTGGACATATATGAAAGAGAATGTCATGGCAGCCCAAAAGAATTGGCTCACCCTTGAATGCGAACGATCACTGATCTCCTAAGCGAGGTCTGTCAATAGCCGCTTGAAGATGCCCTGTACTCAACAAAAACAAGAGCAAGTGTAGTATCAATAAACAACCACAGTGTACTAGTAGGATCACTCAGCTATCTCACTAAGTGCAACATAAACAAGTCAAGACAATATTATAATCACATGCATATATATCAACATATACAATATTATCAACATTTACGAACAACGAACAACTTCACATTTATATAAAATCATTGGTCCTCTCATGGAACCTAAACCCAAATAGTTAGCATACCAGATCGTGGTATTCGATTCCATAATTTTACCGAAACGTGGCAACCGATCTCATAGTTATGCAAGAACGTGGCAACCGATCCAAGTTAGTTATGCCGGAACGTGGCAACCGATCCATTCAACACATCACAATCACAATCACAAGTATATCATCAAGGATCATACATTTAAGTCATGATTTCATGTCAATCATCATTCATCTATCTCAGTTACAACAAGTGTGATCAACATTGCAACATTCATACATATACAAGCATCATAATGGAGCAAGAACAAGCATAACATCACACAATGATAGAATCACAATTATCACCTACCTCGAAACAAGCTTCAAACTCTAAGAAACTTGATCCTTCCCTTTTCGGATTCGTTCCGGTTGTTCTTGGTCTACAAACAATCAGTGTAATATGGGAATCAATAAACAATCACTAATCACCCGAATTACAAACAATTTTATGAACCCTAGATCATACACATGATCCCAATTATCCAAATTAAGGTTGTTTCCACCATAGAATCTATAACAAAACCCTCCCCCATCAATATTCACCCATTTCATTACGTTCTACGGATCGAAAAATGGATTATGGGAGTGAAAAGCTTACATTTAGCCTCAAGAATGGTGAAAAACAAATGAGAGTTGCCTGGGGATCGTTCCTTAGCTCTAAAAGTCGAAAAGTGCATAATGAGATCGTTTAGGGGTTTATTAATGACTTTAATTCGCGTCGAGTCCTCCACAAAAGTCGTCACCCTGCTTTAGCAGCCCCGCCATAGCGGCAAAACCCAGCGCCAAAGTGGGTTACGCGAGACAGAGAGCTATTTCAAGAATTCCAAGATTCCCATTTTATAACATACCTCTAACCAACGATGCTTAGAAAATACCATTTACGCCAATATCAATTCCGGGAGTTCTACTTGCCCGAACTCAATTCCGTAAAGTTGTACGGTTTCTTAACGAGTTATCTAACTACTCATGTAATCAAAATCATAAATGATTCACCCGAATGTTACCAGATTTCCCTACACCTCGATGACTCTGATTTTGTTCAAATCTGGACAAGATTGGGAAAATCCAAATACTACGAAAAAGTTTTCCGGCCCCAAATTTTCCCCCGTTGGCATTTCTATAACGACGGGAATAAGTCGTTACAATAGATACCAATTTACCCATCACTCGTCCCCGAGTTACAAACTTAGAAAAATAGCCTAAGGAAGGGATGAAGTAGTACATTAATCGACGAACAATTGGGGATACTTCTCTCGCATGTCCCTCTCGGTTTCCCAATTAGCTTCCTCAATTGGACGATACTTCCATTAAACTTTCACGGACTTAATCTCCTTGGTACTCAACTTGCACACATCACGATCAAGAATTGCAATAGGTTCCTCCTCGTATTGGAAGTCCTTGTCTAACACAATTGAGTCCCACTTTATGATATAATCCCCGTCACCATGATATCACTTCAACATAAACACATGAAATACCGGATGAACTCCCGATAAATTAGGAGGCAAAGCCATTCTATACACTACCGGTCTCACACATTCAAGAATCTCAAATGGGCCAACGTATCTAGGACTTAGCTTACCTTTCTTACCAAATCTCATCACCCGCTTCATGGGTGATACCTTAAGAAGAACATTCCCACTGGTTTGAAACGCCATGTCTCTTACCTTATGATCCGCATACTTCTTGTGTCTACTTTGGGCAGCTAAACGCTTAGCTTGAATTCTCCTCACCTTTTCTTGAGCATCCTTCACTAAATCAACCCCCAATGGTTTCACATCTCTAGCCTCACACCATCCAATGGGTGACCTACATCCCCTCCCATAGAGTGTGTCACGACCCAAGCCTAGGGCCTAGACGTGATCGGCGAATGGGGAACCCGAAGGAACCCCAAACAAGCCTCATAGCATATCATTACACATCCTTTGTTGCGGAAGCAATTAAAATGACCATAAGCGATAAACATAATCAAAGGGGGAAATCGGGACTAAGGGAGCAAGAAAAAAAAGAAGAAGAAATGATACATAAATACCATAGATGAGTCAAGCTCAAGCATAATACACAACTTGTCCAACACCACCTCTAAACATAGGTACTTTAGCGGGGGCCAAGACAAACAACTGGGCTCACCCTCATAGTCAAAACATAACTAAAAGGAAAAGTCTTATACATAGCAAAAGATCATAAGCAACGTCCCCGGAATGGAGGACTCAGCAATAACCTTGATAGAAAATCGTATTAGCCACGCGGAGGACGAGGGTCAAGCGGTGCTCCGGTCCCTACATTGTGACATCATGTAGGCATAGAGTATGCATTAGTACGTTTGAATGTACTAAGTATATGGGATGCAATGCAACGCTACAATAGACGGACATCATAGGAAAAATGCATAATCATACCCGATAGATAGCACATAAATGAAATGATATATATAATGACGCTTACATAAAAATCATATTTAGTGGGACGTAGTACATGTGTGGTGAGTGACCATCAATATAGTATTTCTAAGGCCTACCACCCCCTTGGAGAGGCGAAAGAGGTACAAACCCCTCAATGTGGTTACCCGGGCCTACCACCCCCCGAGCT
Organism: Solanum verrucosum; assembly: GCF_900185275.1. Lineage (NCBI taxonomy): Eukaryota > Viridiplantae > Streptophyta > Magnoliopsida > Solanales > Solanaceae > Solanum > Solanum verrucosum. Next base: position 931,130 of record NW_026020354.1, read on the forward strand.
AGGGACCAAGGTACAAACCCCTCAATATGGTTATACGGGCCTACTACCCCCCGTACTAGGCAACCAAGGTACCAACCCCTCGATACGGTTATACGGGCCTACTACCCCCCGTATTAGGCAACCAAGGTACCAACCCCTTGATACGGTTATACGAGCCTACTACCCCCCGTACTAGGCTTGGTCGACTCACAACACTTATATAGAGAAAATCATATACATGTATCCCTTTCATCATAATTTCAATAATTATATAATCATCCGACTCATAGGATGTACATTGGACATTCCATTTGCTAAGAATTCTATCAATGGCATTTTATCAAACACATGGTGGGCTATTGTTCATGTAGATAAAATTATGTCTTTCAAGAGTACTAAGTCTAACAAATTCCGAAATACATATAAATCAGCCCACCAACAACATACATATATATATCAACCTTCATAATTTGATCATGGAAGCATGAAAACCATAAACATCACATAATAATTCCATTTCATGATAATATGAAAAAATAGACCATAATAGAATGTGTAGTAGTAATTCCATAATTCAAGAGTTCATAAATGATCATAAGGACCCATAAACTTGAAGTAAAATAGAGGATAAATGGTTGGACTTGTGGAAAGGAAGGTTTCCACAATCAACCCACATACCTCAACTTTGGAGAATCCTTGATGAGGATTGGAATGGAGAATTGATGCTTGAGATTGAGTCTTGAATCCGAAATTAAAACTTGAGATGTTTGAATTTGGTTGAAGATCTTGGTGGAATTTTTGGAGAGGGTTTAGAGAGAGTTTTTGGATGTTTTGAAGTTAAATGACTAAGTATGGATATGTCCCCTTTTTATAAAAACGTCCCAACACTTAGAAAAAAAAATTGAGGCGGGTGAATAGTGTTTTCGGCAACTGGAATTTGCATTTTCTGCCGGACAGGTTTTACGAAAATGGTCATAACTCCTTCATCCTAACTCGGAATGAGGTGAAACAAATTGCGTTGGAAAGCTAACTCACGGAGATTTAATTTTGATAGTTTGAGCTCCTTCCAGTTCCTTGTGTGCTAAGAGATATGCCCCTTTAAAGTTGACCCTGAAAATCGCATTTTTTGCGATTTTCAAATTTTGATACGGTTTCTCTAAAATTCGGGTTAGACCCATTTCCCACTCAATTTTACCCCCTGAATAAGAATATGAAGTCGAATTTCCAAAATCATGCACGGATTTTGAGATATATCGAAATTACAATTATAGGTGTTTCCGAAGCACATTTTCGGGCATTTTTGGGGTCGTTTCAGAGTGCCTCAAATGGTGTCATATCAATGTTGGAGTGATAACTATTATTATAGGAGAACTCATACAACGATATGAATTTATCCCAATGCCCTCCAAAATGAAGCACACATGCCCTCAACATGTCTTCTAACATTTGAATAATCCTCTCTGACTGTCTATCTGCCTGTGGATGGAAGGTTGTACTAAAAGTGAGTTGTGTGACCAAAAATGCAACTGATTTCAACCAAATTTCACACTTAGAAAATTTAGCATATAGCTTTTGCTTCCTAAGAACACCTAAAACACTATGAATATGGTTGGCATGCTTTTTCTCACTTTTCAAATAGATCAAAATATCATCAATAAAGACTATGACGAAAGAATTAAGAAATGACTTAAACATCCCATTCATCAAACTCATGAAAGCTACAGGCACATTGGTCAAACCAAATAACATAACCAAAAACACATAGTGCCCATAGCGAGTTCAAAATGCCGTCTTGGGCACATCCTCATGACTAATTATTAATTGATGGTAACCGGATCTTAGATCAGTCTTGGAGAAAACTGATGCACCTTGCAATTAGTCAAACAGATCATATATTCGAGGCAAGGGATACTTATTTTGAATAATAACCCTATTCAATTACCGATAATCTATACATATTCTCGTACTACCATCATTTTTCTTAAGAAACAAAATTGAAGCAACCCATGGGGAAGCACTAGGATGAACAAATCCCTTATCAAAGATGCGCTTGGATTTGAGCCTTAAATTCTCTTAATTCTGCCGGAGCCATGCGATATGGAGGGATAGAAATGGGACGTGTACCAGGCTCTAAAGCAATGCAAAAATCTATATCTCTATCTGGAGGCATACCAGGCCAATCATTAGGAAACACTTCTATAAATTACGATAACACAAGAATAGACCCAACGGATGGAGCTCAATCTCAACAACCTTAATATGAGCCAAATAAGCCAAACAACCCTTCCCTATCAATTTCTTAGCCCGAATGGAGGATATGATCTTACTTCAATTAGGCTTGTACACCCCTTCCCACTCTAATTTTTTCCTTCCCAGAATTTCTAGAGTTACAGACTTAGTATTACAATTAAGTACGGCATAATATTGGATAACCAAGTCATACGTAAGATTATGTCAAAGTCAGTCATATCCAAAATCACCAAATCAACCCAAGTCTGAAAACCGATAAACAAAATAGGACAAACATGATAGACATGGGTAACTATGACTGACTCTCCAACTGGGTTAGAAACATTGATATGAGCATCAAGTATATCACAAATCATATCAAAATCTGAGGTAAATCTCACGGACACATATGAATAAGTAGAACCCGGATCAAATAACACATTATCCATCCGGCCACAGACAAGAATAGTACTTGTGATCACCGCGTCAGACGCCTCTGCCTCATTCTTGCCCGGAAAGGCATAAAACTGAGCCATATCATCTTGACAAACCACTTCCCTACCTGGCTGCACATTACCTTTGCCTTCATTACCATTTCCTCTACCTCCGCGGCCGTGCTGATTACCTCCTCACCCACCATGTGGACGTCCTCTACCATTATTACCATTCCCCGGGGGCACCACTGCTCTAGACTACTTCTGAGCAAAATCTAACACACGTGGGTGGGGACAATCTCTCCTCATATGCCCAGGTTCTCCACAGTTGTAACAAGTACGATCAAAAGATGGTATGCCGCCCGTCGAAGGTGCGACTTCCTGGCTATCCTGAAAATTATGAGATGGAGTTTCCGAGTAACTACCTGTAGAGGTGGGCATAACAGACTGAATTAGCTTGGCCGCAACAGTTGACCTTTCGGACCCGTTGGAATAAAAGCCTTGAAAGTTACCCAAGTTCTTGGCCCTTTTTTCCTATGCCTTAGCTTGACCATCTCACCTCACCCCCTCCATTTTTTTAACATAGTCTGTCACCTCATTAAATCTTCTCCCTATAGAAGTCATATGAACAGATAATACTTGTTACTCATAGTTTAGTCCCCTAATAAATAACTGGATTCTCTCTTCCTCAGTAGTCACTAATTGAGTAGCATATCTAGACAAAGCATGGAACTTGGCCTTATAAGCAGCCACAGTCATACCACCTTGCTCCAAAGCCATAAACTCATCCTTCTTGCGATCCCTCAAAGTCCTAGGCACCTACTTCTCTAGAAACAGAGCATTAAATTGGGTCTAAGTAATTGGAGGTAAAGTAGAAGATCTGCATTCCATATAAGCTCTCCACCACTACTTCGCCTCACCGTGAAGTTGGAAAGACACAAACTCAACCCCATGCTGATGAATAATACCTAGTTTATGAAGCCTCTCATAGCAATCCAGAATGAAGTCATAAGAATCCTCATTCTCAGAACCAAGAAACACATGATGCTTTAGCTTCTGAAACTTAGTCAACATTTCATGCTCATTACCAGTCATAAAAAAACCCAACAAAGGATAGAAGAAAGAATCATTACCTCCAGTCCCACCCACCATGGGCGCAGTGCTAGCAACAAGAGGATTAGTAGCAGCTCGAGTTGCTTGAGCAGAAGGAAGAACTCCAGGACCAACCAATCCCTTTAAGAATGACATGATATGTTGAGCTAACACAGGATCCAAAGGAGGAACACCTGTAGTCTCAGCCTGCACCTCTCCCTCTTGTTCCAAATCCTCAACATCAACATCAATATTCTCCTCTATCTCTTCATGATGTGCAGGAGGGTTCTCACTCATATGAGCATTCTCAATAGGATCCCCATTTCTAGCAGGTTCTACTCTTCCACGGCCTCTACCCCTAGCTCTTCCTCTACCCTTTCCTCGACTGCGACCTCTCACTGCAGATTTCTCAACCGAAGCACTGATGGGAGCTACGGGCCTGATGCCGCTTAATCTAGTATTAATTATCTGCGGACAGAAGAGTGGATGGGGCCATATACAAATTTGAATCACCAGATACCAATTGGAATCAAGTTATAGCACGAAAGGAGACAAGAGAAAACAAAAAAGATTTCCTAAAATCCTATAGCCTCTCGAAGAAAAGTAAAGGTGTCCTTGTACCATTCCGCGAGACTCTACTAGAGTCGTTTTGGTACATCGAGATCAATAAACCTAGGCTCAGATACCAACTTTGTCATGACCAAGACCGTCGTGATTGGAACCCACACTAACTCTCCGATGGGAGAATCACTACTACAACCTGAACCAAGCAACTAAACCAAAACTAAGGCATTAAATTTACGAAAGCAGAAATAATAGCTAAATTAAAGTTCCCATAAACTTCAACAAAAGATCTAACAACTAACAATGCGGAAGAAATAACTTAGAACCTGAAAGTTAATGTACCAAAACATCAAACAATGGACCAAATCTAAAAAAAAGGATACAACCCCATACTAAAGAACTAACTAAAACAAATGTCTAAGTCTGAAAATGGTGGACATAGACAAAAGAGAATTCCATGGCTGCCCGGAAGAATTGGCTCAGCCTTGAACGATCACTAATCTCCTAAGTAAGGTCTGTTAGTAGCCGCTTGAAGATGCCCTGTACTCAATAAAAATAAGAGGAAATGTAGTATAAGTACAGAAACATAGTGTACTGGTAGGATCATACAGCTATCCCACTAAGTGCAACATAAACAAGTCAAGAAAACCTTATTGTCACATGCATATATATCAACATATACAATATTATCAACATTTACAAACAACGAACAACTTCACATTTATATCAAATCATTGGTCCTCTCACGGAACCCAAACCCAAATAGTTAGCATACTGGAACGTGGTTTTCGATCCCATAATTATGCCGGAATGTGGCAACCGATCCCATAGTTATACCGAAACGTGGCAACCGATCCATGTTAGTTATGGCGGAACGTGGTAACCAATCCATTCAACACACCACAATCACAATCACAAGTATATCATCAACATCATACATTTTAGTTATGATTTCATGGAAATCATCATTCATTTATCTCATTTACAGCAAGTGTGACCAACATTGCAACATTCATACATATACAACTAGCATAATGAAACAAGAACAAACATACATCACAGAATCACAACCATCACCTACCTTGAAACACGTTTAAAACCCTAAGAAACTTGATCCTTCCTTTTCTTGATTCGTTCCGCTTATTCTGGGTCTACAAACAATCAATATAATACGAGAATCAATAAACAATCACTAATTACCCGAATTACTAACAATTCTATGAACCCTAGATCATACCCATGCTCCCAATTATCTTAACTAGGGTTGTGTCCACCATAGAATCTATAACAAAACCCTCCCCCATCAATATTCACCAATTTTATTACGTTCTACGGATCAAAAAATGGATTATGGGAGTGAAAAGCTTACCTTTAGCCTCAAGAATTGTGAAAAACAAGTGGGAGTCGCCTGGGGATCATTCCTTAGCTCTAAAAGTCGAAAAGTGCATAATTAGGTCATTTAGGGGTTTATTAATGACTTTAATTCACGTCGAGCCCTCCACAGAAGCCGTCACCCTACTGTAGTTGCCCCGCCAGAGCAGCAAAACCCAGCGCCAAAGCGGGTTACGCGAGACAGAGAGGTATTTCAAGAATTCCAAGATTCCTATTTCACAACATACCTCTAACCAACGACGCTCAGAAAATACCTATTACGCCAAGATCGATTCCGGGAGTTGTACTCGCCTGAACTCAATTCCGTAAATTCGTACGAATTCCTTAACGAGTTATCTAACTATTCAGGTAATCAAAATCATAAATAATTTACCCGATTGTAACCAGATTTCCCTACACCTTAGTGACTCCGATTTTATCTAAATCTGGACAAGCTTGGGAAAATCCAAATACTACGAAAATGTTTTCCGGCCCCAAATTTGCCCCCGTTGCCTTTCAAAAATGTAAACTGACCAAGTTCAGTTTAGACCCCAATTAAACTCCTACAATCGAAATAAAACAATTGGGTAAGGAAAAGACTAAACTACCCTCCAACTTCAAATAAGCATATCTCACTCATACTAAATTGGAATCGTGCAAAGTTGGCGGCATTGGAAAGATAATTCCAAGATATTTACTACGGTATCTGGAAGTACAACTAACACATCTTGAGGTAGGAGTTATATTCATTTGAAGTTGACCAAAAACTCAAAGTTAACATAAGTTTACAATTTTCTAGATTTTTATTCCTTCCAGTAACAACTCTTTCTAATTCTAGCTCCTTATAGTTACAAGGTGTTACAATATCTCCCCCTTGGGACATTCATCCTTGAATGAGATTACTCTTAATAGGCTAAGGGTGTAACATCTAACATTTAGCTCAAACATTCAACAAGCACGAAATCTAATCATGCTTGAGAAATGTAGGAGCACTGTCTGCTTCTGGTTCACAAAACTCATCTTCAGTGATTACCAAACTCCTACAAAATATGTTACTAGCTTTACATGTAATAACTCTTATAGGAGAATCAGTTAGTAAATGTTGCAGTTTCGTCCTTGAAGATGTAGTCCTCTCTGTCATATCTGAGTCAAAATCAATATCCAAATGAAAAAACAAATTTTGCATCAGGTCAATAAAAAGATGTGGTAAGTTTTTTTAAAAAAATTGATGCAAACAACCTAATGAATCTCTTCATCCTATGTACCAAAGATCCTTGTCGAAGCTAACCTCTTGAGTTTGGCGACTACTTTGAATGAATCACCCAACTGAATGAGGTAAAAATTGATTTATCTCCATACCTGGATACTCAAACTTGAGATACTGTTTAATTGAAATCTTACTTCAAAAGCATTTTTCTTTCCATCTTTCGCAACCTGAAAATACTTCGGAAGATATAAATATATATCCTTAAATTTTCCTAAACTTGTAACTCTTTTTCCTACCTGCCAGCCCCTCTTTTCACCAGCATTTGTGCAATCCATAGGAGAATATGGTAAACCTTCGCCATGTCATACTTTGAAACTGGATAAAGTTGAAGAGTAGTTTCATTTTCTAGATGCACTCACATTATATACAAAAAGTGCACGGTTGTCCCAAACCTCCTCCTTGGCTGGCATTTAGTTGGAAACTCTAACTCTATTGAAAATGCTGAAACCACCTTTTTTTGCTAAAAATAAAAGAATAAACGTTAGAAGTCCTCATCAGTAAGTAAACCATTTTTAGATATGAAATAAATATTAGAGACAAAAAAAAGCACTTAAAGGAGAAACACCAAAAGTTGGGTCTACTCTGAATGAAAACAAGACAACTATGCTTTAGAAGAAGATAAATGTATGACCTTTCAGCATAACCTACAGAAGCATTTTCCTCCCAAGGAAAAAAGAAAACCAAAAAATAAACATCAAAGCTCAGCAACAGAATGTTTGTGTATAATGGTATCATGCTTGACATAAACACCTAAAGTTTCAAGCAACCTTTGAGGTGAAATTATTACTGTTGTTCAAAAAATATTACCAAGATACTTAGTTTAAAGAATAGATTCAAACACAAGAAACTTAAATCCCATAAAGAAGATAGAATCGAAAACATATTATAAATAATAAATAAAATAATGTTCTCAAAGAAGAAAATAGAGTCCACTGAATGCACAATGTCCTTAAGAAAATTCTTCCCTTCAAGTTTCCGAGGTTAACAAAACCTCTCAGAATAGAATATTTTACTAACTGGTGTATTGGTACCTAAAATTGCGGTATCAACAAACCATCAACAATAGTAAAGTACACTGAGAATACTAGATTTAGTAGAAAAAAAAGAAGTACAGAAAGTCCTTATTCGTTATTGAAAAACAAGAGGAAACCCTTACATATATCTACAATAGAGGATAGTGTAAACAAGTGCTTATTGTGCCTTATCGGAAAAGTCACATCCCTTTAAAAATTCCACAACCCCACCCTTCCGAATAGTCATAACATTACGAAAAAGTAACAACTTTTCATAAAAATTACAACTCATCACAAAATTCACAACTTTTCATAAAAGTCACAACTCGTTAGAAAAGTCAAAACTCTTTATTAAAGTGACAAATCTTCATTTTGATTCACAACTTTTAAAACCCAACAATTACTCATGGCATTAGATGAATTGTTGCCTTGAAAGGTTCTTTTTAATAGATCATACAACAGTTCAATCCTAATATGGTCTCAAATCCTTTTAGTAGGTACACATTTAAGGTTATGATGAAAAAAGGATAAAAAATGAATCTTTTTTCAGAAATGGCAGTATGTAGAAGCACAAAAAATCTCAATCTCACGTACTAATATATAGCTTTCAAAAACCATTTCTTTAGAAATCAAATTCCTAGGAAGAAAAAATGCTACGTACATCACATTAATGGTTTCCACCCATTAATGCTATATTTTGAATTTACTTCACCCCTAATTTTAGAAATGGTAGTTATCGGTTAGAATTAAAATTGAATTTACTTCACCCCTAATTTTAGAAGAAAACAATCACCTTGGAAATATATTTTATTGAATTTACTACTATTTATAGAAAACAATTCCATTTAGAATAGGTATTTAGTAGTTAGCACTATTGTTAAGTGGCAGAACTAGGTATTGGCAATGTTGTTAATTCGATCCCCTTCGTTAAAAAATATATATTGTGCAATTAAGGCAAACCTAATATTCCTAGTTATATGTAAATTTTTGAATCCCTTTGACACAAGGGAAGATACTAGTGTAGTGACAATGGGATTCAAAATTTGTTTTAGATCATATATTCAAATCTTAGGTACCAAAATTTGCCCAAAAACTTTCCCCATTGGCTTTTCTATTACGACGGGACTCGGTTGTTACAATAGTTACCAAAATACCCATCACTCATCCTTGAGTGACAACGCTGGAAAAATAGGCTAAGGAAAGAATGAAGTAGTACCTGAATGGACGAATAACTGAGGATATTTGTCTCACATGTCCTTCTTGGTTACCCAAGTAGCTTCCTCAACTGGACGATGCTTCCATTGAACTTTCACGGATTTAATCTCCTTGTTCTTAGTTATGTACATCACAATCAAGAATTGCAATCGGTTCCTCCTCATATTGGAGGTCCTTGTCTAACACGACTGAGTCCCATTTTATGATGTAATCCCCGTCACCATCATATCTCTTCAACATGTACACATGAAATACCGAATGAACTCCTAATAGGTTAGGAGGTAAAGCGAATCTATAAGCCACTGGCCCTACACATCCAAGAACCTCAAAGGGACCAATATATCGCAGACTTAGCTTACCCTTATTGCCAAATCTCATCACCCCTTTCATGGGTGATACCTTAAGAAGAACATTATCACCGGTCTGAAATGTCATGCGTCTTACCTTATGGTTTGCATACTTTTTCTGTCTACTCTAGGCCGTTAAAAGCTTAGCTTGAATACTCTTCATTTATCTTTAGCATCCTTCACTAAATCAACCCCCAGAAGTTTCACATCTCCAGCTTCGAACCTTCCTATGGGTGCTCTACATCCACTCCAATAGAGTTCTTCGAACGGTGCCATATCTATGCTGGTGTGATAACTATTATTATGAAAGAACTCACACAATGGTAGGAACTTATCCCAATGCCCTCCAAAATCAATCACACATTCCCTCAACATTTCTTCTAACACTTGAATAGTTCTCTCTGACTGCCTGTCCGTCTGTGGATGGAAAGAGGTACTAAAAGTGAGTTGTGTGCCCAATTCATCATGTAATTTCCTCCGAAACATGGAGGTAAACTGCGTACCACGATCTGAGATGATAGAAAGGGGCACCCCATGCAACCTCAATATCTCTTTCACATACACCTTAGCCAATTGTTCTGCATTATAATCTATTCTTACCGGAATAAAATGGGCTGACTTAGTCAATCTGTCAACCACTACCCAAATAGAATCAAACTTCCACAATATCTTGGGAAGACCAACCACGAAATCTATGGCTATCCTTTCCCACTTCTATTCCGGAATTGACATTCTCTGAAGCAAACCTGTAGGACTTTGATGCTGATATTTTACATGTTTGCAATTTTGACACTTAGCCACAAACTCCGCTATATCGTTCTTCATGCCCGGCCACCAAGAGATTCTTAAGCTTTTGAAAGCTCTCCTCTCATTTTTCAGTCCATTCAAATGGTACCTTCTTTTTAGTAAAATTTGTCAAGTGAGTGGTAATAGAAGCAAAGTTCTTCACAAATCGATGATAGTAGCAAGTGAGCCCCACAAAAACTCCTAAGTTCTGTCACAGAGTTAGGCCGAATCCGATTCTGCCTACTTGAGGTTGTACTTCTCAAAGTTTCCATGTCTGAGGTTTGGGTGCTCGAGAAGTCATGGGAAGCGATAATAACATCCACTAACTTCTTATATACAAACTACCTCTATTTTAAGGTAGTGTTTCACAAGTCCTCAACATAAATATCATAGCTCTTCCATTTGGTTCTAATTCTGGCTCACGAGCTCATGGAAGTGGATCACGAACAGGAAGGGCAGGTATAGCACCACCACCTTCTCTAGAAAATCCATCTCCCTTGTAGTTATTAGCTTCTCTGTCTGGAAAAGAATAAAGTTGCTACTAGAGGAATAGTAAAAACAATAATAACATAGTTCAAATTAGTACGAAATCCAATCATCCTTGAGGAATACAGGAGCAATGTTACCTTTAACGGAGACCATGCTTTGTGATATCGGTTACAGTAAGCCTTGTTTTTGCAAAGAGTATTGTTGTATCCTTTGGTGTAAGCTTATCAGTTTGGAATATGATGGGTATAGTTACATTCGATGTAAAACAACACTAGATAGCTACATATGTGGACAAAATCCAAATAAGCACGAAATCCAATCATGCTTGAGGAATGTAGGAGCGCAGTCTTCTTCTGTTCTACCAAACTCAGCTTCAGTGATTACCGAACTCCTACAATTTTTGTTACCAGCCTTACAAGTAATAACTCTAATAGGAGAATCAGATAGTAAAGGTTGCATTTCCGTCCTTGAAGATGTAGTTAAATCTTTCATATTTCAGTCAAAATCAATAGCCAAATGAAAAAAAAAAACAAATTTTGCATCATGTCAATAAAAAGATGTGCTAAGTTTTTTTTAAAATATTGATGCAAACAACCTAATGAATCTCTTTATCCTATATACCAAATATCCTTGTCGAAGATAACCTCTTGAGTTTGGCGACTGCTTCCAAGGAATCACTCAACTGAATGAGGCAAATAATTGATTTATCTCCATACCAAGATACTCAGACTTGAGATGCTTTTTAACTGAAATCTAACTTCGAAAGCATTTTTCTTTCAATCTTTCGGAGCCTGAAAAATACTTCGGAAGATGTAAATATCTATCCTTAAATGTTCCTAAACCTGAAACTCTTTTTCCTACCCGCCAACCCCACTTATCACCAACATTTGTGCAATCTACAAGAGCATGTGGTAAACCTTCTCCAAGTCATACTTTGAAACAGGATAAAGTTGAAGACCAGTTTCATTGATTCTAGATGACCTCCCATTATATACAACAAGTGCACAACTGTCCCCAACCTCCTACTTGGCTGACATTTAGCTAGAAACTCTAACTCTATTGATAATGATGAAACCACCTTTTTTGGCTAAAAATAAAAAAAATAACTTTAGAAGTCCTCATCAGAAAGCAAAACATTTTTGGATATGAAATAACTATTAGAGACACAAAAAAATAGTTAAAGGAGAAAAGCCAAAATTTGGGTCTACTCTGAATGAAAACAAGACAATATGCTTTAGATGAAGATAAATGTATGAGCTTTCAACATAACCTATGGAAGTATTATCCACCCAAGGAAAAAATAAAAACAAAAAATAAACATCAAAGCTGAGCAGCAAAATGTTTGTGTATAATGTCATCATGCTTGACATAAACACCTAAAGTTTCAAGGCACCTTTGAGGTGAAATTATTACTATTGTTCAACCGATATTACTAAGATACTTAGTTTAAAGAGTAGATTCAAACACAAGAAACTTAAATCCCATAAAGAAAATAGAATCTAAAACATATTAGAAATAATTAGGAAGACATTCTCACCTCATCTCAACTCAATATATCTCAAGAATACTCAACTTGATTCAAGAATACTCCACTTGAATCAAGAATACTCAACTCAAGAGTACTCCACTCAACTTAGGAGTTTTAACTCAACATATGATTTTCAATTCAACTGAGGATACTCAAACTCAACTGAGGATATTCAACTCAAGTTCAAGATACTCAACCCAAACTCAAATAACTCGACTCAAAATGAAAGCAACAATAAAAGATGTTATATACATGAAACTTTTAAAACAGTACATAATACCTCAAATGTGTATGAAAATACAATAATAAACTCATTGCTCCTATTTTGGAGATTCTCTAACCGACAACCATCACTATGAGCAACATGATGATACAAGGTCTCACCCACTCTGCCAAAATTGACTTGTACTTTGCCAAAGTATATGACATCCTAAACTAAGTGGCTCCACCAAGCTATGCTAAGAAGGAAATAAGGAATCATCTAAAAAGTATTACCATTTACCCATGTTGGCATATTTGGTTTATGGGGGTTGTATGCTTTCTGAACTCTCCCCCATATTGGTGCTCAATACTACTCCCAATAATATATACCCATTCTCATATGTTTAAAAATATAACTCTTCCTCAATTTGAGATAATCACTCAAAAGCTTCTCTTAAAAGAGATAGTGTTCAAAACTCCTCATGAACTTATTTGGAAATCAAGGGCCCCTCATTTTAAGTATAAACACATTTACTATTGGGAATATTTAGTTCCCATATATTCATTTGAAAAAATGAAATTCGACTCTCCTTATCCTCATACTCAAGTGCTCAAGTCTTAAAAGAAATTATAATTAATTGAATAAGACTTCTCAAAATAGGGTTCATACCGAATAATGGATGTGAACGACTCAATTCAAGGTTTTAAATAACCATACATAGAACTCAATACTTGGAAATTAACAACTCACTAACTCAAGGACTCAATGATACTACTCATCTCAAGAATTCTCAACTCATGGGGTTTATGCGGAATTATGGGCATGATCAACTCAACTCAAGGACCTTTATGTATAACATATGGTAGTCCCATAATTAGGAATATCATCTCAAAAGGGTTAGGAACTCAATACTCAAGAACTCGAAGATACTACTCCTCTAAAAGATACTCACTTATGGAGTTCGTGCAGAATTATGGGCATGAACGACTTGGCTCAAGGATCTCAATAATAATGTAGACTCATGAATACACTTTTCTCATTCTCATAAATTAAGTAATTGTGTAAGACTCCTCGAAAAGACTCAAAGGGACTTTCTCAAAGTCTACCCGTAGTTTACTCTCAACCCTACATTGAATTTGACTTATGAATTCAAGGATCACAATTAGGATTTATAGGATTTCTCAATGAGTAGACGTAGTTTGGATAGTTGATAATTAGGAACGAGCGAGGACATAACTTGGAGAAAACTGGTGCGACACAGAAAGGGATTTAATTTTTTTTCATGAAAGTAAATTTTAGGAAAGTGAAGTTCATATCCCCTCTGCGAAGAGGAGATGGGGTACTTTTCTGGGGACTGAATTTAAAAATGCCTCCACGACGCGGACCAGAGCACCTATATTTGCCTAATTGTTTCTTCCTCTCCCAAACTCGATTCAACTCATGCCCACTTCAGTTTTATGGTCTAATTTTGCAATATTTCACAAATCCAGAACGTATTCAGTAAAACCCACACAAAACTCAATCAAAAGACTCAACTATTTCTCAAGAACCTCACTACAAGGATTTCAAAGACCTCAATTATCAATTAAACTCAAGAACTCAATAATAACCTTCAAGAATGGATTCATGGCTAAAAGTTTACACGATTGGTATGAGGGATAAAAGGCCCAACAATATGAAAACTTACATACCTATGAGTCGGGGATTTCGACTCATTTAGGGGTAAATATTCAAATTTTAGTGTCCTCAATACCTATTTAATGCTCTAAACTGAAGTTTAAATTGCTAATTTGCATCAATGAAGGAAAAAGAGCAATGCAAGGGTATTACCAGGCAAAAAAGAGTGAAAAATCTTAAGATATTGAAGGAAAGCAAGGCTGGTACTCGCCAAATCCACTCGACAAGTCACCGAATAGATCTTTAGCTAACTTAAAGTTCCAGAAAGCCAGCCCATGAACAAAACCAACTTAGCAATCTGATGGGTATTTCGGCGAGTCGCCGAAGAGTTTGGCGACACCAACTTAGCCCATAAAAAGTAACAGAGTAAGTTGTGAAAAGGCAAACCAAAACGGTGAGATGATGACCACTTTGTGCATCACTGACTAGGTGGGTGAGCCCGATCTTGGTCTCCTAAAGTTACAATAAAGAAAGGGTAAAACGTCAAGCCAAAAAGTTGATGAAAGGGGCACTCGGTGTATCACCAAACAGGTCAGCAAAGCTAGACTTATTTCGCCGAGTTACTACGAAGCTGAAATTCTGGGAATCTATAAATACAATTTTAAAAGTAGTTTTGGCAGTGCCCACATTGTCCATTTCTGGGTTTTTGCTCCTCAACATCCCAAACATTGTTTTTCACTTTGAGTATAGATTTAGGGTTTTTTTATATTTTGAACTTCAATTTGTCATTTGAGGACTCTTAGATAGTTACCTAATCCAATGGAGAACATAATTGGTAATGCTTTCTTGTTTTTTATGATGTTTGGATATAATCCCTATTCTTGGGGGGTGTGATTATGTGATTGAATGTTTCAATTAGCTTATTTGTGTTATTGTTGATTTGATGTGAGTTTAATTAATAGTTGAGTTTTAATTGATGAATTGTAGTTGCAAATGCAATTCTAAGCTTGCTTGAGAAAGAAGTATTAGAGTTAAAACTATTAGTTTATGATTGTAGTGATTGGGTTATTATAGACTTAGCTTGAGAAAGTGGGTCTAAATTCAATCCTACCAATCTATCTTGAAAAAGTAGATTGATTGAGATATTGGGCTTTTCATAAGTGTTATGCTTGTCGAGGTTCGAAACAACTCGCTGGATTCATGACAGGTGATTGAGACACGGCTATTAAACCTAAGGCCTAGCCTACCCACTAAGTTTCAATGACTTCTAGTAAATAATAATCACCCATTATTTGAAATTGGCATTGAATTGATCACACTCCCAAGAAGTCCTCTCTACTTGTTTATTCCCTGTTGTTTGTATTATTTAGCTGTTCACTATAATCCCTCCATTTTACATATATTATCAACCATTTGCTATTTATTTTATTGTTTTGAAAATGTCTACATCTACAAATGATTAGACCACCATTTTACTTCTTAATCAAATTCTTTACCCTATCACTCACTATGGGATCGACCCCAACTCTTAGTTGGGTTTATACTTGTTAGAGACCGCCTACACTTAGAATTGGATGAAGTGTAGTTGAACGTTATAAAAATGGCACCGCTATCGGGGGTGGTGTTTAGAATTCTTTTAGTGAAATTTAGTCGTGAACTAATCTTGTTGTTGTTGAATCGACTTATTTTTGTTCATTGTTGGGTGCTCTTAATCAGGTGAAAAGATATGAGTGTTAACGGTAGCAATGCTAGCCAACTTGGTCACAATGATGGAATCGGTAATTTGCACGATGTCAATGAAGATCAGTTGGGATGTGCGGGTGCTATTTGATTGCCTCTGACTATAGGAAACACGATGTCTTATTTGACCAACACTATGTTGCAGCTGTTGCGAATCAAGGGTCTCTTTGGAGGTCATGCTACTAAGGATCCTCATGACCATATTTGGAACTTTGTGAATGTGTGTGGTCCATTTTCCTTCACGAATATCACACAAGAATCGGTCTGACTTTGGTTGTTTCCCTTTTCTCTAGTGGGGAGGTAACAAAGTTGTTGGCCGAGTTGCCAAGAGAATCAATTACTTCTTAGGAGGAGCTCACCGAGGCATTTTATGTAAGGTTTTTACCTCCCTCGAAGATGGTAAAGTTGAGGGACCATATTCAGAACTTTAAGCGAGTGGATGGGGAACCACTTCATGAGACATGGTTGAGGTTTCAGAAGTTGCTGCTCCAATGCCCAACTCACTGATTCCCGAACAATGTGTTGTTACAGTACATCTACCAGAGCCTCGACTCAGTCAACAAAGTTGTGGATGATCACCTTGTTCGAGGAGGAATCATGCAATGACTGTTGGATATTGCATCTACTCTTCTTTATGAGATAACAAAATTTAACCATGCTTGACACACTACAAAAGATCAAGTGTCTCCTTTGAATTTTTGGATGAAAGAAGAGCAAGTGAAGAAAAACCAAGAGAGAGATTAAAACCTGGGCAAGATGATGTCCCAAATGGAAATTCTAATAAGAAAGGTCATGGGGAGTATTTATGAAAACAAAGAGGTTCAAAAAGTGTCAAGAATAGAGGAGGGTTCGTGCCCGGGCTCTTTAAAGTCGAGTGGGAATCGAGGTTGGAACATGCTTAGGGAGGATGGACGGAGAAGTCACAATCAAAATTTGGCTGACAAAAATAACTTTTGGAGGATAAAAGACAACTATGATGTGTGTTACATGCACATGGGTATTAGCCCAAGTTCTAAGGACAGTTCTGGAAGCTTTCAGGTGGATGATTTGTTATCCCACATTCTGAAAAAGATTGAAGGATCCAAGGAAATGCTTAAAGAGATGATGGCTTACTTCTCATCCTTGAATAATAAACTAAACTCTCACTCGGAATCTATCAAGCAACTTGAATGCCAAATGAGTCAATTTTCTGCCCAATTAGAGTCCAAGTCGCTAGAGAGGTTTGCAAATAATATGATGGTGAATTAAAAGGTTAATCATAATTACCAAACTCCTACAAATTATATTACCATCCTTACAGGAAATAACTCTGATAGGAGAATTAGATAGGAGAAATATGTTTTGTCCGATCTCCTTTGATTGTATCCTCCCTTCAAATGAGCTATATATTATTTTCGTATATGGTGGCTGGAATATCCTTTTTCGAAAAAAACACATATTTTCTTAATAAGATAGATCATGATTCCTACCAAACACACTCCCAACTTACTTCATAGATCAATATTATATCCGCATGATTTGAAGTAGTGGTTACTAATATTTAATTTTTGAATGCCGAGATATGTTTGTGCCTCCATATGTAAATAAATAGTCCATTTGTGATTGAGATTTATGCAGGTCAAATAAATATTTTGTATCTACATAATCAAATCATTTCTCACTCGGAGATTGATCATTTCAATTTTATTGAAGCTCGTCTTTTCTTCTCGATGAAAATCACATATGTTCTATGTGTTGAGTCACTTGTTTTGTTAGTTTCTTGTCATAACGTGAATGATAATATGACAATCATTTCACATAATTTTTGTTATGTATATCAAATAATTAATCTTCTAGCATTTGTATAACCAACAATCTGTAAGTGCACCAATTGCACTAATACATGACATTTTAAATCATTTTCATGAGATCAAAAAGATTCTTTCTTTGTGTCAAGCAATCTCAAAACCATTGGGCACTCAATGGAATTGTTTTAAGACATTTTAAATTAGTCAAGGATTTTCATATAACTTTCATCGTCTAGTTAGATACAATAATCATTCATTATATATATTCAAGTATTTAATCTATTGCTAGACTGAAACAAGTCTCATTGCATTCACCACTGGAGAATACATCTCCATATAATAACATCAGGATTCTTGCAAAATTCTTTTATTCCCTAAGGCACAAACCACACTTTATATCTTATGGTTATACTTTCGCTTAATGATTTATTTGTACCACACTGACATAATATTTTGATATATGAACTATAAGATCAAAAATATCACTTTTCTAAGTGAAACAAAATATACTTGAATAGTGCATTTTATTTGGCCAATCATTTATCTCTCCATACTATATGACATATTCGAATTTAAGATCCTCGTAACCATCTATAGAATTTAGTGCTACTTTATGCCAAAGATACCATCGACGTTCATTTTGATATCGATTCCAATACAACATAACTTATCGAGATCTCCTTTTTTCATCATTTTCAGGCACCTGAACCTTTGCCAAGGTTTTATGAAATGTTATGTCATGGTGCTCTTGTAAAGCACTTGCCTCATTATCATGATCATTTTGATAATTTGCTCCTCTCCCTACTCAAGGAGTTTTACATTTCGAATCGATTGGTCTATCACACTTTTAACGCACCATAGACTTTGTCCTTCCAGGACCATTTATTAGAGCATTTGCAGCTTTAAAAAAATATTGGGTCAACAAATATATCTCACAAATTATTTGCAACAATTGCAAATGAATTATATCTTGAACTTCAAGTTCATATGTTTTTTAACAAGGATCTAGATAATTTATTCCACACAAAAATTTTCGGCGACTAATCATATCTCCCCCTAATGTTAGAAAATCTAACATTTACCCTCAACCTCACTTGAGCATCCATCTTTGTGTGTGATGGAGCAATAAAATCATATGTGCACACATCAAACTTTTAGATGGAAATTATTTGGTTCCTAACCCTGAACCATTTGTGATGCGAGAACCTTGGTGTCTTGATGCGTACATGTTAAATAAACTCATCTCATACCAAATTTCATGGATATTTGTTCTCATAACTAATGGTCTAGCTATAATTGGAGGCATACAATTATTTCTAAACCAACCAATATTATCAACATAATTTTATAGTTTGAAACTGTTTTCTTAATTTAATTGTAACATCTCGCAACTAGAAAAAACTAGAAGGAAGTTTAAAATCTGGAAATAGTTATTTTTGGAAAGTGTATGGAAATCTGGAAAATTTTAAGTAAGTTAAAGTGAGTTTTTGGTAAACTTCAAACGACCATAACTCCTAGCTCAGGATGAGTTAGGTGTAGTTCCAGATATGGTTGGAAAGCTCTTGGAATTATCTTACCAACGCATCTAAGTTTGCACCATTCTGAGTTTGTATGAGTAAGTTATCCCGTTTGGAAGTTGGGATGTTGGAATAAGGAAATGTCTAATCCGGATTTTAGAAGGGCGATTTAGTTTTTTCCTTACCTAATTTCTCTAATTCGTCTTAGGAGATTAATTGGGGTAAAACCAGACTTTATTATGTTTAGAAAAAATAGAATTTACACTAGGGCTTGGAGAGGGGAAGAAAGAAGAGAAAAGAGGAGAGAAATCAAGAAATCACCAAGAACGTTCAAGCCTTGCGAGTGGAATTCGTCGGGGGTGATCCCTACAAGGTATGTGAGATCACATAGTGTTGGGTTAGTTCACCCACACACCAATATTGTTTCAATTCAGCTAATTTAAATTGTTTAAATGCAAAGAAAGTGAGTTCTTGAAGAACATTGTTGAAAATTCGTTGAGTTCTTGATGGTTGTGTTGTTGAAGTCTCTTGTTGATTTGATTTGTGTTTCCGGGTGGATTTTCGAGTTAAATCTGTTGTATGTCGAGGGTAATATTGATCCTAAATTTTTGGGGAAAGAACCATGGAAGTTAGGAGGGTTTAGAGATGAAAAACTGAGAAGAAAAATCGTCAAAAACCCGAGGAAAAGGGTGGGGCGTTGCGCCAGACAGTGCGCCCCAAAGGGGATCTAAAGTTCACCCCTTGGGGCGACGTGCCAGACAGCATGCCCCAGAAGCTTCTCTAACGTTTGAGGGCTGGCGCCCCGTGCCTCTCAGAGCACCAGGGATGCCAGTTCTCCCCATTCTTCCCCCACCTTTTCGTACTAGTTCCTAAGTGATGTACCTATGTTTCCTAGTTGATTCTAACACTCTAAGGTACATCTAAACATCATGAAATCATCCATAAACATGCGATCATGAACCTTGAATCCATAATCCAATTCGAGGAAAGTTAAGATCAAAGTCATACAAGCTAAGAGTCAAAGTTTAGAAGTTAAGTAGCAAGTCAAAGCAAAGTTTCTTAAAGTTTTCAAGTGTCTTTATCAAACGTTTTACCTTCGTTTTAAGGCTCAAGTTTTAAGTTAAGCAAAGATTAAACTTGAAGTTCTTTTCTTCAAAAGTATATGGGGACTAAGTATTCCCAAAGAGATTTAAAATGTTTTCACATTTAAATAAGAACGGAAACTGAGATTTCCAAAGAGCCTTCAGGCTAGTTTTCAGAAAAAGTAATCGCTTTCTAAATGAAGCAATAGGGGAAAATTTGATTTCCAAGATAGCCTTTGAGCTATGTTTTTGAGCACTAATTTCAAATCACAGAAGATGTATGTTTTTAAAACATAAGAGCCAGTATATTTTGGGAGTAGTATTGAACAACGAATTGGGGTCGAGCATGAGTTTAGATAATTCA
>NW_026020354.1:951852-976639 GCF_900185275.1 Solanum verrucosum
TTGATAGAGCTAAAGTCGAGGTAATAGAAAAGCTTCCACCACCTATCTCTGTAAAAGGTGTTAGAAGTTTTCTTGGGCATGCAGGTTTTTATAGGAGATTCATCAAAGATTTCTCAAAAATTGCACATCCCTTGTGCAAACTGCTCGAGAAGGAGAATAAGTTCTGCTTTGATGATGCTTGTCTTAGAGCATTTGGAGAGTTGAAGGAAAAGTTGGTTACAGCACCTATCATTATTTCACCAGATTGGGAACAACCGTTTGAGGTAATGTGTGATGCGAGTGGAGTGGCGCTTGGTGTAGTATTGGGTCAAAGGCGTGAGAAAATTCTTCACCCTATTTACTATGCTAGCAAAGCTCTGAATGTGGCCCAGAAGAATTATACAGTGACCGAACAAGAACTTCTTGCGGTGGTTTTTGCATTCGAAAAATTTGTTTCCTACTTGCTTGGTACTAAGGTCATCGTGCATACTGACCATTCTGCATTGAGGTATTTGATGGCGAAAAAGGATGCAAAACCACGATTGATCAGATGGGTATTGTTGCTGCAAGAGTTTGATTTTGTGGTAAAAGATAGAAAGGGAACCGAAAATCAAGTTGCCGACCACTTGTCCAGATTAGAGGAAGAGGCCATGCTAAAGCTTGGAGATAGGGCTGAAATTAATGATGCGTTTCCAGATGAACAAGTATTGGCTACTTCTAATGATTTGATTCCTTGGTTGCAGAATTTGCTAATTATTTGGCAAGCGACATTGTGCCACCCGATTTGTCTTTTCACCAAAGAAAGAAATTTATGCATGATGTGAAGAAATTCTTTTGGGATGAACCTTATTTGTATCGTAGTTGTGCTGATGGGATTATTCGTCGCTGTGTGCCTGAGGTTGAAATGCTGAGTGTACTTGAAACATGTCATTCATCACCCGTTGGTGGGGCATCATAGTGGTATTCAGAATGCACATAAGATTTTGCAGTGTGGGTACTATTGGCCTACCATCCACCAAGATGCTCATGATTTGCCAAGTCTTGTGATCGGTGCCAAAGAGATGGAGGGATTTCAAAGAGACAAGAGCTCCCTATGAATCCCATATTGGTGATCGAATTGTTTGATGTATGGGGCATTGATTTCATGGGCCCATTTGTGAGTTCATATGGGATGAAGTAAATTCTGGTCGCGGTTGATTATGTATCGAAGTGGGTGGAAGCAGTAGCACTCCCAAACAACGAAGGTAAAAGTGTCACCGCATTCTTGAAAAAGAATATCTTCTCTAGATTTGGTACACCAAGGGCTTTTATTAGCGATGGAGGCTCTCACTTTTGTAACAAGTTGTTCAAAACACTACTTGAGAAATATGGTGTCCGTCACAATGTAGCCACTACTTATCATCCACAGACTAGCGGTCAAGTTGAGGTGTCCAACAGAGAAATAAAGCAGATATTGGCGAAGACTGTGAACGCCAATCGAACTGATTGGTCAAGGAAGCTTGATGATGCTCTATGGGCATATCGCACTGCATACAAGACCCCCATAGGTATGTCGCCTTACCAACTTGTATATGGGAAGTCTTGTCATTTACTAGTAGAGTTAGAGCACAAAGCTATGTGGGCAATGAAAAAGTTAGATTTGGATTGGGGCACTGCATCTAATCAAAGGATGAACGACTTGAACGTGCTTGATGAGTTTCGCCTAAAAGCTTATGAAAGTTCAGCCTTATACAAAGAGAAGATGAAGAGGTATCATGATCAAAGAATTGAAAAGCGAGAATTTGTGGTTGGCAATCGTGTGCTGCTATTCAACTCTAGGTTGCGCTTGTTTCTAGGCAAACTCAAGTCCAAGTGGACTGGGCCATTTTTGCTCACAAAAGTGCTCTCGCATGGAGCGGTTGAGCTTGAAAATAAGGATGGAACAAGGTTTGTGGTGAACGGGCAAAGGATAAAGATCTATCTAGGAAATGCTGAAACTGTGCAAGAAGTGATTGAGGCCTGCAATCTTGATGAAGTCTGAATAATCAAGATACATGCGTCGTTCCGCGTTTTTAAATCAAGCGCTGCTTGGGAGGCAACCCAAGATGTAAAATCTAGCCAACAATAGGGTTCTGTTTTACATTATGTAGTTTAGCTTTCTTTGATTACTTGCGTTTTTGTATCAATGTAGGTAGGGGTTTCAGTATTTTAGTTCTTAGTGTTGGCTAAAAGTAATATAGGGTCCGTGTCTAAAAAGTGTCCAGAAAATGTAAAAAAATAGCCTATTGGTTGCTTCATGTGCAAGTACACCACGCAAGAAATCTGCAGAAAATGGTCTGGTGCAGAGGTCTACGGACCCCATCGACGGTCCGTCGATTGATCCACGGACCGTCAATGGTATCCGTAGATCCCAGGTAAGTCCCTAACATTGTCCTAGTATAATTGTGATCTACGGTCCTGATCTACGGACCGTAGATCGACTCACGGACCGTAGACGGGGTCTCGTGAGTCCACACCTTACAGTTGACTGACCCGACCCGGACCCCCATTACTTAAAACCCCCATTGTTTCAAATCATTTCCCTTCCCTCCATTGCTCCCACAACCGTTTCACCCACTCTTTAAACTCCCCAAATCACTCCATAACCACCACATAATATCCTCCCTTCCATATATTCCCAAAACCCTTTCCATACCATAATCAACCCACTCCATAATCTAATAAAAAGGGTCCGGTGTTTGGTCAGTGACGAAAAGGTGACTCCTTGGTCTTGCTAAATCATAGTACCATCACGCAATCACCCCACTCCTTGTTGCTTGTAAGGTAATAGACTTTCTCTTCACTTTGAATTTCAATTCATAGATTGAATATAGAGGGTCGGGAGTGGGTCTTGACCTTGGGTAATTGTTAGAAGAAATTGCATGATAAACTTGAATAGTACAATGCCCTTGGAATGATAGATAGTGATTGTATAGCTTTAATTGTGATGTGAGTTTATGTGATCGTAAATACTATATGCTAGTTTCGACTTAGGGTTCCACGTCTAGTCTAAATTGTTGGGTATAATAATTGGTCGGAATCTTAAGAATGACGAACTAGCATATTTCAATTGTGTATATGCATGATTAGGTTGTGTTAATGTTGAAACCAAAAGCCAAAAATGTATGATACCTGGCACTGATTGCTTCCACGATACCCCGTCTACGGACCGTAGATGGGGTTCGTCATTTGATGCACCTGCAAATTTTCACCAAGTGTAAACCACGGATGTGGACTACGGTCCGTAGATGGATCTACGGACCGTTCTGTACTTCCGTGGTTTTCATCTGCGACCTATATTTCAGGCACCCTGATCCATGGAAGAGATCCACGGACCGTAGATCAGTCTACGGACCGTAGGTCTCCTCCGTGGATGACTTCTGTAGCATCTGTCTTTTTTTTTTGTGGACTTAGTTTGGGTTGTTACCAACTCTAAATAAGTTCTTTTGCTGCATATGGTTAGTTTTAGCACTAATGACGTTCCTGCAGGTATGATGGCACCCAAGAAGATGGTCACCTACTCGAAACGGGGGAAGTCCAAATCGGTTGCCCCTAGCTTCCGGTTGATTGATGAGGACACCGAGAACGACTCTGACCCCGCATATGTGCCTCTCAACCCTAGGGCCTCTCGCGCAGCACCCAGGAGCACCCCCCGGAAGGTGATCCCCGACGTAGTCACTGTCTCCCAGTCTGATGAGGAGCACACACTGATCGGGTCACCAACTGGGGCTGCTTCCAGTTCGGAAGGACCTATGTCCGGATCCGAGTCTACCCATGCCTCAGGCTCCCAATCATCACAATCAGAGTCTGTCCATGCTACAGGGTCCAACGCCAAATCGTCCACAGGGTCTGGAGAGAATGACCAAGCAGCCTCGTCTGATGAGGCAACTAGTTCAGAGGCCATTCCTGCACCAAGGAATGATGAACCCGCTCCGGTAGCAGGGGAGCTGAATAGGTGGTGTGTCGAGGGTCAATGGCAAATCTATCGGGATGCAAAGATGGTGAATGACAGACAAAAAATGGCCCAATTAATTCAAGAGGAGCGCAGAGTCCTCACCGGGAGCTTGCATACTGTGTCAGATATTCACCGGCTATTCAAACATCACAAGTGTGACTGGATGGCTCGAGACCCAGGGACGTATAGCGAGGAGATTGTCCGGGAGTTCTATGCTTCCTATGCTGCCACTCTCCGCAGGTCCATTTCCAAGCGGTCAAAGCCACTAGCGCAGGCCCCGCTCACTTCCACCTTGGTTCGAAGGTGTCCGGTGGACATATCACCCGCCACCATTAGCCGTTTTCTCTATGGTCCTACCACGGGCCACTCTTGGTCTCCTAACACGTCAGAATTTGATTACCGCTGGGACATCGTGCCGAGTGGCACTTTCCAGAGGAATACTGAGCAGCGAGAGGCTGTGATACTATGGCTGGCCAGGTACATTGCTGCAGATGGCGAGCGAGCAGAATGGGTCGCTGCTCCACGGTTGGGCATCCGGAAGGCCACATTGAACTTCGTAGCAAAATTCTTCTGGCTGTTGGTACGCAACAGAGTGTCGCCCACAAAAGCTGACAATCAGGTCACTTGGGACAAAGCGGTGATGGTTGCTGCATTGGTGGCGGGAGTAGAGATCGACTTTGCCCGAATGCTGCTGGCAGAGATCCACGAGAGAGCTTTCAGGACCTCCACTACTTACCCTTTCCCCTGTCTGATATTTAACTTGTGCAGGGACTCTGGAGTGCCGATCTGGCATTGTGACAGGCTAGTCCACCCTACAGGGGCATTGGACATCGGCCTTATTCGGGATGACGCGAATGTGGCAGCACCTCGCAGAGAGCCCCAGATTGAAGTACCCCCCCTTAAGCTCCGATCTTGCAGACACTGTGGGGCAGGCAAAGGGCGGTAACCCCATTATCCCAGACCACACCGACACTATCCCAGGCTCCTCTTCTCAGGCAGCTAGTT
Organism: Solanum verrucosum; assembly: GCF_900185275.1. Classification (NCBI taxonomy): domain Eukaryota; kingdom Viridiplantae; phylum Streptophyta; class Magnoliopsida; order Solanales; family Solanaceae; genus Solanum; species Solanum verrucosum. The sequence goes on from NW_026020354.1 coordinate 956,810, forward strand.
TTGCTTCTAGTTCTTCCCGGTCTACACCACCGTTAGGAGCGACGGTTGTCCCGATGGCCAGAGTACAAAAGTTAGAGGCGCAGATGGCGACACTGCTGCATCACATCCAGCCTTGGATGCAAAAGTCAATTGTCGAGTCCAAGGCTAGATTGGAGCGCAGGATGGACGGGATGATGGACCGTAAGGTCCTGGCGGTTAATAAGCGGCTTGACGCCTTTGAGTTGCGAGTCCTCGAGCGATCAGTTCCGGCCACAGACTTATCTACTTTGCAGGCTGACATAGCCAGCCTCCGGACTGATGTGGATGTCATTCTTGCTGCACCTTCAATTGAGACTCAGGCTGCCCCTACTGCGCTGGCTGATGATACAGTACTAGATGCTCTATTCAGTGGCATCGCCGAGGAGGGGCCTGCACCGACACATGCCAAGGGCAAGCGGCACCGCTCTCATCGCACGGAGGAAGAGAAAGCTCAGAAAAGACAGTGTCGGCAGGAGAAGGAGGCTAGGAGGGCCTCGATTGCAAATGAAGAGTTGCGCCAGCAGAGGGTGCGTGACAGAGCTGCAGGGGCATCGAGCTCTGCCCCGGTTGCAGAGGATCAGCCTATTTTGAGAGGCGTCGCAAGCACCACTGATGGTGCGGAGCATTTTATAGAGCGCACTACTGAGGGTGCTAGGAGTGCTGAGGTGGGCACTACTGAGGGTGCCCCCACTGATGTTCCAGAGGGCTCCGGGAAACCGGATCCCCCTGCTTGTTGATGATTCGCCGGCGCTTTGCGCCACAGGTTTGCTTCACTCAAATCCATTCACTTTTACTGTCTATGTATGCATTGTGGAAAATTGCATCTATTTTTGTTGGGGGTGGGGTAAATGGATCGTGAGTGATAGGGTGAAGCCTGAGTAACCCAACTCATGTATCCTCTCTTGGGGTTTTCTTGCCTGTGTTCTTTTACCCCAAGAGACTGTTTAATTTTTGTTGAACCGACATGTCTTAGGATTGTGTGTGTAGAAGCATGATACAGAACGAAGCATGATTACTTAGGAAAAATGATACCCGTCAGATTCTGGGTTGTATGCTAGAAGTAGGCTACGAGTTGTTGATTGTGTTGGCTCTGAGTATGACATAGTAACAATTGACTTGATTGCATGATTAAACCTGAAACTTGAACTGGGTAGTCTGATAATCTGATAATGAAACTTGTGCCAAGAGTGGGTGAGAATCATTGACTGTTCAAACAGTTTTGTGCAAAACTAGAACTTGCCCGGTTAGTCCTGCTAAGACAATTCAATCTAGAGGATAGGAAGTGATCATAGGCCGTTGTTCTGGAAAAAAGAACCATAAATTGCCTAGAAGGATTCAACCAAATGAAATAATTGTTCCCTTTTATCCAACTTTGAGCCTAAAAATAAACCATTTCTTTCTAAAAACCCCGAACTCACCTTCCTATAATCTACTATGTTGGCCCCGGTCCCTCCTTGGACATGTGCACTTTGACTTAGGCTAAAAGCCTAAGTTGAGGGTGGCTAATGTAAAAAGTAACTTCAATCTTGGCCCTGACCTGACATCGGGTATTGTGAACCTCAACTAACGGAATATCCATAAGTTGAGGGTGGCTATGAAAGAGGAAACTGAAAGAAAAATGGGGATGAAAGAAAAAAAAATAAAAAAATTTGGGGAAACGTAAGGAAAGGATGCCAATTATTCAAAGAGAAAGGAACAATTAAATAAAAAGAAATTGAGCTACAAAGTTTAAAGTCACTTCCGTGGTTGAAGAAAATCAAGAGAAAGCGGTAAAGCAATAATATGACAAAAATAGGGCAAAAAGAGGTTAAAAGCCTAGTGTAATGACAAGGAGGGCAGAAAGTCACTAAACAGTACCCAAATGTACCACACCTGACCCTGAGCCTACGTTACAAGCCAATAAAGTCCTATAGTGATCCTAGAGTCTCGTTTGAAGAGTCTGAGCAGTGAAAATAAGGGCAAGCTTATGGCAGTAAGCACGAACTGTATTTGAAATTACTTCTGAGCGTGAGTGTTGAATAAATCCTTGTACCATGAATGAAATCAAATTTTTGCTAAAGGAGGATTTCGTTTGAAGTACGGGCACTAGTTCCATTGTTGGAAAGTTGGTATCTGGGTGACAGTGAGAAGGTGTCTGTTGTGTGTCAGTTGGTTGGTCTGTGTCATGATGGGATCCACATGAGTTGCATTATTGAGTCTAAGAGAACGAATGTGCACCCGAACAATGAGGAGGTAGAGAGCCATATGATTGCTTGAGTTAGAAATGCTTGCTTCTATACAAGTGTCGTTTAGAGTTCTAGTGCGTCGCTTGAGGACAAACAACGAATTTAAGTTGAGGGTGTTGATATACCGTGAGTTTACGGTATTTCTAATACATTTCACTTACAAGTTGTGTGTGTCTAGGGCCTTTTTATATTGGTTTTTATGTGTTTTATCATGTTTTGCAGGAAAGGTGTTCAGGCGCGGAAGTTTAGAGACAGCTGAAGGAAATGCAGAAAAAGGCATCCACGGAGGTCATCTACGGACCGTAGGTCCATTCACGGTCCGTAGGTGATGACCGTAAATAAGCAGGAATGTGTTGAGGACAAATCAGGGAAATCTGACCAAGTGTGGAACCACGGTGCCTATTGACGGTTCGTAGATTGATCTACGAACCGTACTGTTGATCCGTAGAGTGAGACTGCGAGGGTTCTAGTACCTGATTTTTGAAGATGCTAAGTATGGAGCTACAGACGGGATTGACGGATCGTAGGTCGATCTACGGTCCGTGCTGCTGGTCCGTCGTTTGCTTCAGAGAAGCTGATTGTTGGATGCTGAAATATTTTTTAAGTCCCGAGTGACGGAAGGGACTTACGGACCGTCGATCCATCGACGGTCCGTAAGTAAGTCTCGTGGATCGAAGACGCGTACCTGAACAAAACTTTCCTTAATTTGTTTCCTTTTTTATTTAGGATTTGTTTTCTATAAATAGGGCATGTAAACCTCATTTTTGGGGGTTAGACACTATTATTCTATTTTTGCTTTGTAACTTTGGAGATTAATTTGCAACCCTAGCAATTATTGATTTCCCAAGTTCATTTTGAAGATTTTGGTTTTGCAATTCAAGTTAATTTTCTGGGTTTATTATTCTCTTTACGTAAGTTCATGATTTCTCCATCTACAATTATGAATTGTGTTCTTGCTAATATGAGTAACTAAATCCACAACTAGGGTTGTGGGAACCATGATCGATTAACAAAGTATGAATAGTAAATAAGTAATTCTTGACTAGTATTTTGCATGCATTGATAATTCTTTCGTTTAGAAGTCTTTTTAACGGTGGCAAACGTTAGAACTCGCCTTGTTACTACTTGCCGGACCAAGGAGGTAATTAACAAGAAAAGAATTATCAACATAGATTTAGTGTGATACTATCTAATAGGCTAGTGTCGATTGGTGCAAAGTAATAACTAAGCCAAACATCGATTATGATGTCTAATATGAGGTAAAGGTAAGGGTTAGTAAATTATACACACGTAGCCGGACTAAGGTGCGGGGTGAAATTCTCTAGGTGCCGGACCATGGATTTAGAGATACCTAACTTATCACTTTGCATGTAATACACTAGAAAATGATTGCTATTACTAGGATTACTGCGTTATGAGATTATGGGGAACACGTGTACCCTAGTTATTTCTCTTATCTTGATAACAACCAAAGTTGAATTTAATTATTGATTACAATATTAAGTCTTACTGTTTGTTTCACACAAGCACAACCCCCCTTTTTATTACCTATTTCTGGAAATAAATTGACTAATTGAATATAATTGTTGGTTAAAAGTAAAGTCTAAACCATTTTCCTCGTGGGATCGATCCCAACCTACAAGTTGGGTTCTTTACTTGATAACGATCGCTTATGTTTCTGAAAGGAGGTGTAATTTGAGCGTATCAGGCACCACCTTCATAAGGTGCTCCTCCTCGATCTATGAATAGACTGAAGGCTGAGGGATTGAGGACCACTATCGAGGAGAAGAGGATGTCTACTAATGGAGTGATAGACAGATACCCAGAGATCTGGAGCTGCTTAAAGTCTCACAAGTTCCACATATTCACTAGACCCCGTGGCACTTACATTCCAAATTGAGTCCAGGAGTTCTACACTGCCTATAGAGTCAGAGTTCCATAAGGGAAGAGGAAGGTTGCTATATTTAAGCTATGAATTATGTGGTCGTCAGGGGAAAGAAGATAAAGTTTGATAGCGGTGACATAAATTCTATATTGGAATCCACTGCCAACATTGCTGATGACTACCAATACATGATCAAGACGAAGTCTTTGGAGACTATGAAGGAAAGGTTGGCTTCTCTGTTGTCAGATGATACTCCTATGTGGGTCGAGGCTAGAGTGCAGATTGAGAAGAAGGACCTCAACGTGGTATCGAATTACTAGTTTGGCTTCATCAGTAGCACCATTATTCCATCTCAGAATGAATCCATCCTCCTCCACACAAAGGAGGTTTGTCTTGGTTCCATCATTGCAAGGAAGCGTATAAATATAGGCATGATCATTGAACAAGAAATGGCCATGAGGGCCAAGCAGCGTCAGATATCATTTCCATTTCCGGTGTTGATCACCCAATTGTGTAGATGGGCCCGAGTACCTTATGATGAGAAGACAGATGTGGAAGTGATTCCCACCTCTTGTACAGACATATAACAGATAGAAGCTGAGTATTTGAAAGATGAGGCTGAGAAGAAGAAGGCAGCCCCGATGGATTCTTCCTCGGATAAAGACATTGAGACTTTACCTACATAGGCAGTATTGCCTATTCCAGCCCCTGGGTCTTTAGGCATATCTAGTGTTGGCCCTTCCATGACTCCTAGTTTCTCTACCGCAACCTTGCCCCCTAGGTTTGGTGCTACTGCTGCTGCTTCCCGACCTCCAATCACCCAGACGGTGATACTACGGATTAAGGATCTAGCCCATTCTACCGATAGGCGTGCCTCCAGGCTTGAGGCCACAGTCCCTGGGATGATTAAAAGGGACCTTACTGTTGTTATGACACTCATTAATGTGTCTATTGATGCCCTTGCGGCACATATAGCGGTGTGTGAGCGAGGCCAGGGGGCACTGATGAGGTGATGACTCTAAAGGGCACAAATTTTTAGCTGAAGAAGGATGTGGACCAGTTGAAGTCCAAAGATATATCCATGATTTTTGGGACTGTGGAGATCCCCGACATGCTAGCTGATATGGATGTGCCTTCGGCTACCACCGTAGATGAGGTTCGAGTTGAGGAGATGGCTGCTTCTGAGTCCGAGGTATGAGATTGATGAGAAACAATTTTGTGTTGATAAGGAGGCTACTTATGAGGGCCTTACATAGGTTGAGGAGGCCATGGTAGATTCAGTCGTGCAGCTTTCATTGGCAAATACAACCATGGCTAGGTCTAGTGGAGCCACTGTTGATGTTACACCGGGCACTGATGCCCCACAAATGGAGCGACCGTGTAGAGAAGACCCTTTTTTTACCTCCCTCTCTATCATATTTATTGACTTCTTATTGTTTTTTGCATTTGAGGACAACTGCCTTTTTATTTGTGGGGGGGGGGGGGGTTGAGGTATTTCCATACCTACCTCTTGGGACTATCTTGTGTATATACTATTGGGTTTTTGTATTTAAATTGTGCTTTGATATTGTTTTGTGGATGTTTAAGCTTGTGGCTCCTCATTATGAATCTAAATGGTTTTTGACCCTTCTAAAATTTTTGCCATCTCTTATGTGTGATTGTGGTTGTACTTGTGCAAATTTGAGTATCGGTTATGATCAATACCAATGACTTGAATAGTTCTCTTAATTGAACAAAAATGAATATGCAGTTACGATATGGCCAAATGAAGTTGCATAGACAATATGTGGACTTTTTGCATCTCGTTGTGACTAGTCAATTATCAAATGAGTCTCTTGTGATGAACATTGCACACTAGCAAAAGTGTGGAGTCTTGTTTGATATTGGTGTCAATGTCTTGTGTGATGAGCTTACCGTGAACCTGTGTGATGACACCTATAATTTTCCCCATTGGTCTGGTTGACTAAGTGAGGCAAGCTCTTGAAATGATCTTAGGCAACAATTTCGAAGAGTGAAACACAATTTGACATTATACCTCTTTTGTGGCCAACCTTGTGAGATGTGTCAACTTTGCCTTTGAGCCTTGTCCTTTTATTGGAAGATGGAAACCTTCCATACAAAAAAAGAGAGAAAGAAAAGAAGAATTAAAAAAAAGAAAAAGAATAAAAAAGTTGTGAATGTTGCAAAAGAAATGGGTTGTCCGGTATTTCATTGGAAGTGAATAATGGGGTAAATTTTGAGCATGAGTGAAATGCTGAAGAAAAGGAAGGAAAAATGATGTCCGTACCACATTTCATGAGAATAGCAGCCACTGAGCCTAAATTACCATACATTTACACTCAACCTCATTACAAGCCTTGAAAAGACCTTTTTGATTTTGAGTGAGCTGAAACTAATGTTGATTGGAAAATACGGGCAAACCTATGGGTGAAGTTATGCATGTGTTCATCTTTGTGAGTGTGAGAGTTATGTATGATTATGGAACTATAAATTGATGAACAATTGTGTGTGAATATGGAATCATCTTTGTTGTGAGGGTATTTGAGTACCCTTGTTGAGCTTGAACTTGCATTTGAAGCAAATATTGTGAACTTGACAATCTTTTATAATAGTGAGTCACAACTTGAATATTTGAGTGCATAATTGATCCTTGCATGAGTAAGTTGAGTCTTGTTGTGTGCATTCATGATTGAGTCTTTTATAACACTGTTTGAGAAATCCTTTTTGAACTGCTGAACTTGAGTTTTACTTGAGGACAAGAAAAAGTGTAAGTTGGGGATGTTGATGAGTCCGAGATTTGGACTCATTTAGGGCTTGGAGAGGGGAAGAAAGAAGAGAAAAGAGGAGAGAAATCAAGAAATCACCAAGAACGTTCAAGCCTTGCGAGTGGAATTCGTCGGGGGTGATCCCTACAAGGTATGTGAGATCACATAGTGTTGGGTTAGTTCACCCACACACCAATATTGTTTCAATTCAGCTAATTTAAATTGTTTAAATGCAAAGAAAGTGAGTTCTTGAAGAACATTGTTGAAAATTCGTTGAGTTCTTGATGGTTGTGTTGTTGAAGTCTCTTGTTGATTTGATTTGTGTTTCCGGGTGGATTTTCGAGTTAAATCTGTTGTATGTTGAGGGTAATATTGATCCTAAATTTTTGGGGAAAGAACCATGGAAGTTAGGAGGGTTTAGAGATGAAAAACTGAGAAGAAAAATCGTCAAAAACCTGAGGAAAAGGGTGGGGCGTCGCGCCAGACAGTGCGCCCCAAAGGGGATCTAAAGTTCACCCCTTGGGGCGACGTGCCAGACAGCATGCCCCAGAAGCTTCTCTAACGTTTGAGGGCTGGCGCCCCGTGCCTCTCAGAGCACCAGGGATGCCAGTTCTCCCCATTCTTCCCCCACCTTTTCGTACTAGTTCCTAAGTGATGTACCTATGTTTCCTAGTTGATTCTAACACTCTAAGGTACATCTAAACATCATGAAATCATCCATAAACATGCGATCATGAACATTTAATCCATAATCCAATTCGAGGAAAGTTAAGATCAAAGTCATACAAGCTAAGAGTCAAAGTTTAGAAGTTAAGTAGCAAGTCAAAGCAAAGTTTCTTAAAGTTTTCAAGTGTCTTTATCAAACGTTTTACCTTCGTTTTAAGGCTCAAGTTTTAAGTTAAGCAAACATTAAACTTGAAGTTCTTTTCTTCAAAAGTATATGGGGACTAAGTATTCCCAAAGAGATTTAAAATGTTTTCACATTTAAATAAGAACGGAAACTGAGATTTCCAAAGAGCCTTCAGGCTAGTTTTCAGAAAAAGTAATTGCTTTCTAAATGAAGCAATAGGGGAAAATTTGATTTCCAAGATAGCCTTTGAGCTATGTTTTTGAGCACTAATTTCAAATCACAGAAGATGTATGTTTTTAAAACATAAGAGCCAGTATATTTTGGGAGTAGTATTGAACAACGAATTGGGGTCGAGCATGAGTTTAGATAATTCACATCACCATAGAACCATGTAGCCACCATGGGTAGAAAAGGGTCATACTTTTTGGATTAATCCTTTACGCAATAGACTAGGGGATCCATTAGGCAATTCAGGTTCTATACCTTTGGCCGGGTATAGGATGCGCTAGCAGTGTGAGGTAGATCGATGTATCATCACTATAGCTCTTATGTGATGGTTGTCGGTTAGAGAAACTCCCACAGAAGTTATTGTATTTTTATATACTTCAGTTTATTGTAATTTTACATACATTTCAGAGTTATGTTGTATCCTTGTGCATACACAGAGTTGACATCATGTTTTTAAACAACTTTTCTTTATAATGCACTTGTTTAAACTGCTTTATATTGAAATGAGTTCAGTTAAGTATTCATGAGTTGAGAAGAGCCAAGGTAAGTGTTTCTTTCAGATTCTCTTTCCAGCCTATATTGTTTTAGCATTCCAACTCGCATACTCGTACATTCAATGTGCTGATTCCAGTTGGCATGCATCTTATTATGATGCAGACACAGGTAACTAGGATCGGCATTCCAGCGCACCGTTGATCCAGTGAGCAGTTCAGAGTCAATCGGTGAGCCTCCTTGCATTCCGGAGGATCTATTTTCATTTCTTTCTAGTTAGTTCATTAGGATGTTGTGGGGTTTGTCATAACATCTATCTCAGTTGTTTTAGAGGATTCATAGACAGTCAGATGTTAGTCCTTTGAGTCTTTTCATTATCATTTCTTATTGTTAAGACTTGGGTTGCCACTTTTGGCAAAGTTGAATGTTTAATCTTTAAAAAATTCTCAGTTATTTTATTATCCAGTTCAGTTAAGTACATTGATCATTATAGATGTGAATATTGTCTTTCGCTGAGTTAAGTAAGCCAGGCCAAGGGTTTTCTTGGGGCCAGCAACGGCTTTCGAGTGCCAGTCCCGACCAAGGTGTAGGCTCGGGGAGTGGCATTAACAATTGGAGTAAACAACCTTACAAAAACCAATTTGTAAGTTGATACAAATGCACATGTGACCATACCATAGATGCATCTGTTAAATCATAATAGTAAGTGATACACGTGGCAGGTGAACGGGCCCATATTCACCTTTTCATATTTTCCAAATAATTTTAGGGAATACAATCCAACCAAAGCTGACACAATGATTATTTTATCACGAGAACAAGCAACACAAGAGAATTCTCAAAGATTTTTTTTATTTCTTCAACATATAGTCACGTGAATTCTCAAATTGTTTTGCATCACATTTGAACCGAAATGACCAACCGGTTATGTCAACTGATATTTATTCTAGTAAAGTTTCAGTTTACTTTTGCATGTGATTCCATTATCATGCCTATATTTATACACAACAAACAAGAGGAAAAAGTTGGTAATATCATACATAAATAGTTATAGCCCACTTCGGTTGTAGTAGTCTGAAGATATTAAATCTTCTCATAATTTATAGTCTCAATATAATTTTAAAAAAATCAATTCCTCCAAAACATTAATTATTTTTTAGACTTATTACAACACAATATTATGAACAATTTCATTCCTCTGGATCGTAACAAGTTAGCCCTTTCAGAATTCTCAATTAATTTTTTATACTGCCACAAATTTCATAACACCATTCTTATAGCGACTATCTCCTTCAAGGAAAAAATTATTATTATTGTCATGATTAAAATTATTGCATGCAAGGATTATTTCTTGACAACCAGTGACAAATTTGTGTTGCCACACAACAACATTTATTTTGATCATGACCACAACCTTTATAGAAAAAAAATATTTATTTCTTTCGTCCTTCAATAGTTCATAATAACACATACCACAATATTTGTGATGTACTCAAAATTTATGACCAAATAATCATTTATCTCAAAAAATTTCCTTTCAATCTCTCAAACCTCTCGTATAGGTGAGATGTGAAATTAATCCAACCATACATGAACATGTCTTTATCCATACTAACACAAGTCATATTCTCTTCGAGAAATGACCATAACCATTTGTACATGCTCCATAAGTTATTATTAGCAATACTTTGACATTATCAAATTTATTTGAGCCACCTCTACATCAATTTAAAAGTACTAAATGCACTACCACTTTGTATTTCTTGATTTGGTTGGAGGACTTACAAAACTTTCAAATCGGTTTGCACCAACCCAATGTGCCCAATAACCTTTCATACCACTTTGATGGCAAAAAATTACTTTCACATTTGAAGGACCTTATTAAAAACCCATAATGTTCTTCCTTTTAATTACCACAATTGAACATAAACATTTTACCACACTCACTATCATACATTTAACCACTTGTCATTTTCAAACACATTATGTCATGCTACCACATTCACATAAGCGAATGGAGCAAATCAATTGGACAAATTTCATGACTTTTATCAAGAGCATATGATTAATCTGAGATTTGGACTTATTTAGGGCTTTGTTTATATAGAATTAGTATTATCAAATGCTTAATTTGTGCTAATAACTGATGTAAAACCCGTGATTTTTAGGTTTATGGATTGAGGAACAAAGCAAGGACAATAAAAAGCAAAAAGGAACAAAACAGGCTGAAAGGATGAAGAAAGGTGCCTGGGGATCGCCAAGTCCTCTTGGCGAATCGCCGAATGGCTATTTGACCGCCAAAAGTTCCAGTTTGCCAACCCTTGAAGGAAAGAACCAAATTGGCGATCGAAAGGAGCAGTAGGTGGATCGCTGAGTAGTTCTGTGATGCAATGTTAGATCCCCCCCAAAGAGACAGACCTTGAGGATGTTGAATGCCAAGGCAAAAGGGTGATGGAAGTGACCAAAGGGCGGCTCGCCGAGTGGTTCGGTGAGCTACTTACTTTGTCGAGTGACGCTTCGCAACACATTTTTGAAACTATTAATACATTTTTGAACATTTAGTTTAGCAATCTTAGCTCATATATTTTTAATCTATTATTAAGTTTTTAGCTAAAGAGAGTTTTATCTAGTTTTTCCTAAGATTTGAAGAATTGAATTTTTTCACTTTTGAAAAATTGGAAGTGGGTCTTTGAGATTCTTTGAATTAGAAAATTGTAAGGAGGAATCTAGTCTTACCCAATTGATGGATAATAAATTTGGTAATGGTTTTTACATTTTTATGATGTTTAGCTAAAACCCTAATTCTTGGGGTGTGATTATGTGATTTTGGGCTGATTTAGTTTTCGGGTATTGCTAATTGTTAGTTTGAATGTTATTTAGAAGTGAATTCAATCATTAATTGTGGTTTAATTTAAGAATTTTAGTTGCAAATGCAGTTCTATCTTTGTGTTATTGGCTTGCTCTCGATAGAGAGGTTTTAGAACTAAGGTTTTTGATTGATGATTTGTGGGTATTGGGTTGACCTGGGTTCAGCTCGAGAGAGTGAATCCTAAACCCAATTCCACATATTCAGCTCAAGAGAATGAATGGACTAAAGTGTGGGTTGGTCTTATTTTGCATGCTTGTTGATGTTCGAGAGAAATAACTTAATTCGAGGTAAATTGTTTGAGAGAAAGTTTACCTCCACTATAGCCTAGCTTACTCATTAATATCTAGCTAATTACTAATAGTTTCAATTACCCATTTGTATATATTAGCCTATAATCGATCACATCCCAAAAACCTGTCTCCTTATTATTATTGCAGATTGTTTGCCGTTATTTGTAGTTGATAATCAAAACCAAAACCCCCACATTTGACATTCGTGTCACCCCTTAATTTGAATCATGTCTGTATTAGACAACTTTTATTCCTATGATTGATTTGAACATGTTCACACTTCCAAATTAAATTTGAAACACGTACCACTCCCTGTGGGATTCGACCCCAACTCATTTAGTTGGGTTTTATACTAATTAATGACTGTTGATGCTTAGAATTGGATAAAGTATCTTTGAAGTTGAATTTTGTTCTTTTTAGTTGTTATTGAATCTACTTACTTTCGGTATTGGTTTTTAGTGTTACTTATTGAACATAGGAAATGAGCATATCTTGTAGCAACTGTAACCAAGTGGACCACTCTCTGTTGAAGATAATGATTCTAAGGGATAATAGCCTAAAATTCCCGCACTCAGAGGGTGAGACAATCCATGAGTTATGGCTTAGATTTAAGGCACTATTGCTATAGTGTCCAACACATGAAATCCCAGATAAGATGCTAGTGGACTGCTTCTATAAATGTCATGTTCCTGAGAACAGAGAAGTGGCTGACCAACTTTCTTCGGGTGGTCTAATATGGAAACCCTATGCAATAGTAGCCCAACTCTTTGATCACATGACTAAGACCAACAAGGAGACAGAGAAGGACTAGAATTTGGCCACACTATTGACTTAATGGATCTTTTGGCTAAAAATATTATGGAATTTGAAATACTGTACAAAAATGAATATAGGTACATTTCTCCTCATGAGCGTAGAAAGCCCCAAGACTATGAGGGTGGACAAGTAGAAGCGATAGACTCACTTATTCTCCACAAAGTGGAAGAACACGACATAGTTTTGAAAGAAATAAGAGCGAATGTCTCAATGCTAAATCAGATGGTTGCTTCTCATTCCATATCTATTCAGCTACTGGAGACCCAAATGGGTCATATACTGTCTCGAATCTACCCCATACAAGAAGAGGGATTGCCTAGTGATACTATTGAAAACCCGAAGAATAAGTTAGAGCGAGGACTTGTGTCGTGCCAGGACGTTAACTAAGGCGCTTCTTGGGAGGAAACCCAAGTTTTTATTTGCTTTATTTTGTTTTGGAATAATGGGTGTTGATTGTGCAGGTTGAAGTGTAAAATGTGTTTGAAATGAGCAGGTTGGGGGGCAAAAAGTCCAGTTGGTAACTCGCCGAATAGGTTGGTAAGCCTGACTTGAACTGCCATTGGGCTCAGGAAAATATCACATTAGAGTCTATAAAACTTGGCGGACCCATGGACGAATGGGCAACTCCCGAACAAGTCGGTGAGCCCGACTTTGTCCGCCGTTTGGACATCCAATTTAATCGGAGGTCTTGTAAAACTTGGCGAGGTAAGTAAGAGTAGTTCGGCGAGGAAAAATAACATCGGCGAAAGGGCACGAATTGTATGGTTTTTAAAAGGCCAAAGGTTTAACATTTCAAACTCTTTCACATTCCCTAACTTTTAACTTTATGCAATCATACTCTCACTTTAGTTTTTCAATGTTATTGCATTTTCTTACATTTTGGTCTTTGATCTCGTGTTTAGAGTTGGATACTTTGCCGCCTAGCTTTACAAATTCATATATCCGCATAAAGGTTGGTTTTCCAAACCACACACTCTAAATTAGTGGTTAAACTCAAATGCATTGTTATAAATTGTGTTGATGTGTGCTGGGCCTCTCTAAAACTGTAAATGTGTACTAGTTTTCCTTTTCTAGTTGTAATATCGTGTCTAAATTGCCTAACTTGTTAATTTCCCAAATTGCATGCTTTAAAATAGATCATAAATTGTTGGGTTGCGGTACTTTGTTGTTGGGTCTAGTCGGGTGAAGTCTGTGTAACCCAAATTGTGCTAAATAACATGATTTGCCCAATGATGGGCGTTTGACGTCATTCTTAAGGGCTAAAGTCATCAAATGGCTAAATTTGGCTAAACCGGGGGAAGTCTGAGTACCCCGGTGGCATGGGTCTAATGGGTCTGAGCCTAATTGAGTGGGTGTGTGGTTTGATTTTGGGTTCGGGGGCTACGGGTTGGGGTTTAAAATATGCACGTTGGGCAATTTGGCGAGCTGGGTCGACCTCGCCGAAATCATCCTTGATCACCTTTAATTTCATAGAAATTTTGAGTTTGGTTTTGTAACCTTTGGCAAGATTCCTGAGCTCACCGAATGATGTCGGTGACTCGCTGAAAGTCTCTTTTGATTGCCCTTTATGCGCCCCTAACCCCTAAATTACATTGTAACTTTAGGTGGGCTAGTCTCTGCTCTCTGAATGATGTCGGCAATTCACCGAAAGACCCTTCTCATCGCCGACATGCCATTTTTTTGGGAAATTTTTTGGCCAATCTTTTCGGAGAGCCCGATCTGGCTTGCCAAAGTGATTTGGCAACTCGTCGATCAGTTTAGCGAGTCTCTCTACAACCTAATTTCTGCAAATTCTCTTGAACTGTTTGTAACATTCTTCGATGTTTTTGCAGATATTGCTAGACCAAATGTAGCAGGCCGAGACATGCCTCCCCGTAAGAGGGCAAAGGGAATCATCATAAATGAGGATGCAGCTGCATCCCGGGTAAAGGCGACAACTTCCTACCACCGGTGGGAAAGGAAAAGGGATAGGCAAGACACTTGCTCCTGCATCCCCAGAGGTCAGCTCCGACAGTGATTGCATATACGTGACTCACCTCACCACTTCTGAGAGTGAGGGTGCGTGCCAGAACCCTCAGGCTGCCATCTCTGAGGATGATGAACTACTGTTGGCCCAAAAAGCTGAGCTGCGATCCAAGAGGATGCATGTCAGTCTAGGATTAGAATGCCTTAGACCCATACTCCTCCTCCCGTTCCAGATCAGGCTATGGTCCCGGCACTGATATACCGTGAGTTTACGTTATTTCTAATACATTTCACTTACAAGTTGTGTGTGTCTAGGGCCTTTTTATATTGGTTTTTATGTGTTTTATCATGTTTTGCAGGAAAGGTGTTCAGGCGCGGAAGTTTAGAGACAGCTGAAGGAAATGTAGAAAAAGGCATCCACGGAGGTCGTCTACGGACCGTAGGTCCATTCACGGTCCGTAGGTGATGACCGTAGATCAGCAGGAATGTGTTGAGGACAAATCAGGGAAATCTGACCAAGTGTAGAACCACGGTGCCTATTGACGGTCCGTAGATTGATCTACGGACCGTACTGTTGATCCGTAGAGTGAGACTGCGAGGGTTCCAGTACCTGATTTTTGGAGATGCTAAGTATGGAGCTACGGAAGGGATTGATGGACCGTAGGTCGTTCTACGGTCCGTGCTGCTGGTCCGTCGTTTGCTTCAGAGAAGCTGATTGTTGGATGCTAAAATATTTTCTAAGTCCCGAGTGACGGAAGGGACTTACGGACCGTAGATCCATCGACGGTCCGTAAGTCAGTCTCGTGGATCGAAGACGCGTACCTGAACAAAACTTTCCTTAATTTGTTTCCTTTTTTAATTAGGATTTGTTTTCTATAAATAGGGCATGTAAACCTCGTTTTTGGGGGTTAGACACTATTATTCTATTTTTGCTTTGTAACTTTGGAGATTAATTTGCAACCCTAGCAATTATTGATTTCCCAAGTTCGTTTTGAAGATTTTGGATTTGCAATTCAAGTTAATTTTCTGGGTTTATTATTCTCTTTACGTAAGTTCATGATTTCTCCATCTACAATTATGAATTGTGTTCTTGCTAATATGAGTAACTAAATCCACAACTAGGGTTGTGGGAACCATGATCGATTAACAAAGTATGAATAGTAAATAAGCAATTCTTGACTAGTATTTTGCATGCATTGATAATTCTTTCGTTTAGAAGTCTTTTTAACGGTGGCCAACGTTAGAACTCGCCTTGTTACTACTTGCCGGACCAAGGAGGTAATTAACAAGAAAAGAATTATCAACATAGATTTAGTGTGATACTATCTAATAGGCTAGTGTCGATTGGTGCAAAGTAATAACTAAGCCAAACATCGATTATGATGTCTAATATGAGGTAAAGGTAAGGGTTAGTAAATTATACACACGTAGCCGGACCAAGGTGCGGGGTGAAATTCTCTAGGTGCCGGACCAAGGATTTAGAGATACCTATCTTATCACTTTGCATGTAATACACTAGAAAAGGATTGCTATTACTAGGATTACTGCGTTATGAGATTATGGGGAACACGTGTACCCTAGTTATTTCTCTTATCTTGATAACAACCAAAGTTGAATTTAATTATTGATTACAATATTAAGTCTTACTATTTGTTTCACACAGGCACAACCCCCTTTTTATTACCTGTTTCTGGAAATAGTTTGACTAATTGAATATAATTGTTGGTTAAAAGTAAAGTCTAAACCATTTTCCTCGTGGGATCGATCCCAACCTACAAGTTGGGTTCTTTACTTGATAACGATCGCTTATGCTTCTGAAAGGAGGTGTAATTTGAGCGTATCAAATTTTGGCGCCGCCGCCGGGGAATTTGTCTTTTAGATTTAATTTTAACTACAATATTGAACGTTAGTCAAATATTTCCTAATTTTACTTTTTTTCTTTGTTTTTGTCTCTCTCAGATTCCGACTCTAGTGTATGCTAAGTACACGGAGCCAAGGCGAACCACTATCTCCGTACGATCCAGAGTTGAACAGAACTTTGCGAAGAATGAACAATCAAGGACTTCCAGTTCATCCTATCGAAGGAGATCTAGATGAAGCAGTTGAGTTACAGCAGCCAAGAGTAGTTGGTGGGGAAAACCGGGGTCTAGCTGAAAATTAATTGGGAGATGCAGTGAGAGTGCATGGTCCACCAGGCCCACAACACCATGACAACTATCGGGGAAACGTCGACATAGCAGATTCTGATGGACCCATCGTCCTACCTCCTCTACCTCCAGGGCACATTTGTGGTGACTAGTAGTTTGATGCAGATGCTTACAGCAAGAGGCTTATTTTCAGGATCGCCATCGGAGGATCCACATGCTCACTTAGCCAAGCTCAGGGTGGTTTGCAAAAGTTGTGTAGGCAGACCAGACTTGGATATGAACGTCATTGGGTTACGAGTGTTCCCTCTGTCACTGATAGGCGATGCTGCAGTATGGTTCACTGAGCTTCCTTATAACTTAATTTTCACATGGGACCAACTAGCAGAGGTATTTAAAGCAAAGTACTATCCAGTATCTAAGAAGCTCAATCACAAAGATCGGGTCAACAATTTTGCGGCATTACCAGGAGAGTCTGTGAGTAGCTCGTGGGACAGATTCACTGCTTTCGTAAGAAGTGTCCCAAATCACCGTATTGATGATGAGTCACTGAAGGAATATTTCTATCGAGGACAGGATGATAACAATAAAGCAGTACTTGACACTATTGCTGGAGGTTCATATGGTGATTGTACATACGCACAGATTGCTGAAAAATTGGAGAGGATCTCTCGCAACAATAAATCGTGGAGCACTAGAAGGTCAGATACTGGGAGAAACACATTTGCTGTTCATAATGCTACTGTTAATTCTGCAGATGATATTCGTGAGGAGATGGCTCAGATGAGGACAGAGTTGGGTTGGTATTGAAGCATGTGAGTGGAGGAGCAGAAAAGGTAAATACTGTAAATTACTTAAGGATCCAAGGATCCACACGAAAATTGGCGCCAAGGTCAAGGGAACCAAGGTCGGAACTATGGAAATTACAACCGAGAGGGTCAGTATGTCCGAGATGGGAACTTCAATCGCGACAACAACTACAACAGGAACAACTATGGAAACAAAACGATCGGGTTGGACCCTATGTTCCCCCTCAAAATTGGGAATCTGGTGCTAGGGAAGTTGGAGGTAATGTGACGCGTATTGAAGATATGCTGTAGAAGATGATGAGAAGGTTTGATGCTACTGATGAGAATGTGAAGGAGATGAGAAACGACTTATCTGGTATTGGTCAAAAGGTTGATGCCCATGCAGTGTCAATAAAGTATCTAGAGCAGCAGATGACGCAGTTGTCTACTACAATGAACCCGCGTCAACCTGGCACTCTTCCTAGCAACACCATCCAGAATCCAAAGAATGATGGACATTGTATGGCAATTACCACTTGAGGAGGTAAGCAAACCATAGATCCACCTATGCCGTCTGTGGTAGAAGTTGAGAATAGAAAAGAAGATGATGTGGTGAAAGTTAGAGATGAGTCAGAGGTTGTGACAAAACAAGAAGTGGAGATACCTCAGAAAGTGGTTCCCATACCTAGACCTCCACCACCTTTTCCTCAAAGGTTAGTGAAGAAGACTGAAGATGGGAAATATCGCAGGTTTATCACTATGTTGAAGCAGCTTTCTATCAATGTCCCTTTGATAGAAGCCTTGGAGCAAATGCCTGGATATGCAAAATTCATGAAAGATATGGTGACAAAAAGGTCTGTGAGTTTTGAAGATGATGATAGATTGCAGCATTGTAGTGCTATTGCTACAAGATCTCTGGTGCAGAAGAAGGAAGACCCTGGTGCTTTCACGATCCATGTACTATAGGGTTATTACACTTTGCTAAGGCATTGTGTGATCTTGGTGCTAGCATCAACCTCATGTTTTTATCTATTTACAAGAAGTTGGGTCTAGGGGATCCAAAGCCCACTGCAATGCGGTTACGATGGCTGATCGGACTGTGAAGAGGCCCATAGGTGTGCTCCATTATGTGCTAGTGAAAGTAGAGTCTTTTATCTTTCCGGCGGATTTTGTGATCCTTGACTGTAAGGTTGATTTTGAGGTTCCCATCATCCTTGGGAGACCATTTCTTGCCACAGGGCGTGCGTTGGTTGATATGGAAAAGGGACAGATGAAGTTCAGACTGAACAATGAAGAAGCAACTTTCAATATCTGTAGATCCATGAAGCAGAATGGTGAGCTACAAACAATATATGCTATAACTTACAGAGTGGAGAGTGGGTCAAAAGTGCAAATTGAATAGCGATTAGGTGTTGAGGCACAAGCAGCAGTCATGATGAATTTTGGTAGTGATGGTATTGAAGAATATGATGAGTTGGTAGCCGCACTTGATAAGTGTGAATACCGGTCGAAACCAAAGAAGTATGAGCTAGACATAAAGAATCGCGAGTCCCCACCCACAAGACCATCTATTGTGGAGGCACCGAAATTGGAGCTTAAAGCTCTACCACCGCACTTGAGGTATGTATATTTAGGCGAAGAGAATACTTTGCCAGTCATCATTGCAGCAAATTTGAATACAAGGAAGTAGAGTGTTTGGTGACTGTATTAAAGAAGTTCAAGCGAGTGATTGGGTGGACTATTGCAGATATTATTGGGACTCCCCCGGTATCTGTTCTCACAAAATCCAACTCATGCCAGATCATAAGCCCAGTGTTGAGCACCAGAGAAGATTAAATCCACCTATGCAAGAGGTAGTCAAAAAGGAGATCATCAAGTGGCTGGATGCGGGAGTTATTTATCCCATCTCAGATGGTAATTGGGTGTGTCCTGTGTAGTGTGTACCTAAAAAGGGTGGTATGATTGTGGTTCCAAATGAAAGAAATGAGCTTGTTCCAATGAGGCCTGTCACTGGATGGAGAGTTTGCATGGATTACCGGAAGTTGAATGCGTGGACAGAGAAAGACCACTTCCCTATGCCATTCATGGACCAGATGTTAGATAGACTTGCAGGAAAGGGTTGGTATTGTTTTCTTGATGGGTATTCAAGCTACAATCAAATTTCTTTAGCTCCAGAAGACCAAGAGAAGACCACCTTCACTTGCCCATATGGGACTTTTGCGTTCAAACGAATGCCATTCGGATTGTGCAATGCTCCAGCGACCTTCCAGAGATTATGATGTCGATATTTTCTGATATGGTGGAGGACACTATTGAGGTGTTCATGGATGATTTTTCAGTGGTAGGTGATTCGTTTGATCACTGTCTAAAACATCTGGCCGAGGTGCTCAAAAGATGTGAAGACTGCAACTTGGTGCTGAATTGGGAGAAATGTCATTTCATGGTAAAAGAAGGTATAGTGTTGGGTCATCGAATTTCAGAGAAAGGTATTGAGG